>NC_088871.1:16975072-17204677 GCF_032884065.1 Artemia franciscana | reverse complement strand
TTTATCCTATGCACAGTTGGAAATTCCCTCACACAACTTCAATTGTCGAAGCATAGGCATCAAGATGCAATCTTTTTCAACATTTTCCCATGGCCTAATTTTTTTCATTCCTAGCTAAATAGACGAACTCTTTCTTTCATAAGGAGGTAGGAGGAGGTCAGAACCCCAAAGCAATGTGAGTAATATAGAAAGCACCCGAATTTACTAGAGAAGTCTTAAATAGTTTCCTGATTTGGGCTACAGATTTGCCCCCCGGTGAAAAAAGAAAACACTAGTTTTTCGTAATTTATTGGTGGAATTAGTGATTTTCTTCAATAATCAGGTCATTTATGTTCTAATTTAGATTTTTTTTGTTGTTGAGGCTATATAAAAAATAAATCACTAGAAATAGTGATACATCCCTAGGGAAGGCGACCGTGCATACAGATCATATAAAGGTCAAAATAATACTTATCAGTTATATAATAAACACTCGGGAAGTGAAATTTGATTAATGTTAATGAAATCAAACAAAATATGAAAAATATAATAGTTTAGATAACAGTTTAGGCTATATATTTGCAGATTAGGTGGGGGGAGGTGGGTTGAAGAATAGCATATACTAAGAATAGAATAACTGAGATAATTGGGCATAGTTAAAATGACTGATAGTCAAATGACTGAGGAATAGTGGCTTTAAAAGATCCTTTAGGTTAAGTTTTTATAACAACAAGCGGCGAGAAACTACGGGTCCAACGAAATGTTCCCTGCTTTGAATATTTTTTTTTTTATTATTATTTGAAGATATTGACAGAAGTTTTTTTTTTTATTATTTGAAGATATTGACAGAAGTTGACAGGTTTCAATCTCTTATCTGCAAAAATGTAAAATTTTTCATTTTCGCCAGAAGAAAGATCACGGATGTGTTTTTTATGTAACCAAAACAATTGGAGGGCAACCAGCCCCACTCACACGTCCCTTTTTTCTCAAAAATCGTTAAATGAAAATTTTGAGATATCTATTTGTTCAGCACAGCTGAAAGGTTACAAAACTGCATGCATAAATAAGCAGTATAGGCCTATTTAGGTGGGAAGATCTTTCCATGGAGGAATTTATCATGAGTGACGAGAATTTCCATGAATGGGGCACAGGATTTTTCAACATTCTTTAAAAAACAACGAGAAAATAAATGAAAAAATAATTCAACTGGAAGTAAGGAGCAGTAAGAGCGCTCATCTCCTCCTCCAATGAGAATGAGAGAGAGAGAGAGAGAGAGAGAGAGAGAGAGAGAGAGAGAGAGAGAGAGAGAGAGAGAGAGAGAGAGAGAGAGAGAGATAGAGAGAGAGAGAGATAGAGAGAGAGAGAGAGAGAGAGAGAGAGAGAGAGAGAGAGAGAGAGAGAGAGAGAGAGAGAGAGAGAGAGAGAGAGAGAGAGAGAGAGAGAGAAAGAGAGAGAGATCTGTCTTGGCTTTTTTCTACAATTGGCCAAGGGATAAAATTAACCCTTGACTGGGCTGCCCACTTAATTGAACAATCTGTCTTGGCTTTCTTCTACAATTGGCCATGACTTTGACTTTTCCCACAACTATTCCCTTTTTTTTAAATTTCAAATTCAAATCCACTTTTTGTAGTCAATTACAGACAGTTGAAATTTTTGTTTCTGGCCCAAATCCCTTGGCTTATAATTGCATGTTCACTTGCATCAGAGTCAAGGCAGATTGCAGGAGGCCCTTGTAGGCCTTGAATTGGACTCTTATTTCCATTTATATTTATTTCTTTGGCGGGGTAATCAGTTGTAAATAGATTGCCAAATTTGTCAATATACTGCTTCCCCCTTCCTCGACCGTGAATTAACCTGAGAGAGAACCTCCAACAGGTTGAACCCAACCCACCGTGAATTAGCATGAGAGGGTTGACTATTTAAAACAATATGTATCTGTGATCCTATATTTAAAAAACAGATATATACTGGTGTATTAAACAACTTATTATTCCATTTTGAATTTATCTAATTGAATAAATGTCCCAGTTATGGAGGGTCATATGATAACTGAGACAAAATGACTGACACAAGAACTTTGCTGGTTTTTGGCTGGTCTCCCCTACAAACAATGTAAAACAAATCTCGAAATCAAAAGACCTAGTGCAAAAGAAGCCATGATTAACACTGAACAATGTGAGAAGTTTTTTTTTTCATGAGGTGACATAATTGCATTGACTTACCAAGAATATGAAAGAATTTTTTACCAATTTTGTCACTTATTTAGAACTGATTTAGAACCATTGTTTATTATTATTTGTAGGTATTGGCAAGTGGTTTAATTTTGCGTTCATGTTTTTTAGCTTTTAAAGTTATTCATCCAGAGAATCACTTTTCTTGCCAATGCTACCTTAGAATTTGAAAAATATGTAGCTATTTCATTTATATATTTTCCACCAATTTTTCCTTTGCTTGAATGGATGTCAAAACTAGATGCATTTGGCCCCTTTCTGGAAGGGGGTCAGTCAAAGGAGGCTGTAACACATAGCACATCCCTCCAATCATGAAGAAGCCAGCCATTATGATATCATAGTTACAATGATTGCTGTTGGTGTTATTTCACCTTGTACCAGTAGGCAATCTGATCCCAATGATGGTTACAAACTAGTTGAAAGTAGAAAAAGGAAGAAACTTTCCAATACCCCACCTGAAGTCTAAGCCAGAAGGGCTAAGATCAAACCTGAAACCAGCTACAATATCCCCCCTTCTGAAACCCTTTATGCACTTCATACCTACTAACAATTCACAACTGTTCACTACTAAAGAAATTTTGAAGACTAGGATGAATCTTTACAAATTATTAAAATGTAATTTTATTGCAAATATTACAACAGATGAAGTCCAAGATGTTTTGTTACTGGATGCTAAAGATGCCTTAAAAGCACTAGAAATCGCCTGCATCAATAACATAAGCGCTATAGCTAGTCTAAAATCATCATTACCAGCAGGAAGACAACAAGAAATTATGATTTCTAATGTCCCCTTTGAAATTCAATAGTAGACATTAAAGAAGGCCTAATGAAATCTAAAGGTGAAGAAACCCCTATGCTAGAGGCTCATCGACTTGGTAAGCCAAATGAAGCTGGACTTATACTGAGTAAGTGTCCTGTTTATTTTCCCTGGTTAAATATCAGAGAAAAAATATTCCTATTTGGCCAACCAAAACCTTTTAAATTGTACCAAAAGAAGCCTATCCAATACACAAAATGCATTAAGCTAGGTCAAGTCTTCAAAACTGAAAGCCAACCAAAGCCCCATGTAATGTCTGTTTTCAAGAGCACTCACACCCATCCTGCAGTTCTGAGTCTAAATGTGCCAATTGCAAAGGAGATCATAATTCATTTGACATAAAGCATGTCCAAAATACCTGGATAGACAACAAGTGTTGAAAATTGCCTATAAAGAAAACCTGTCACTTGGAATAGTTACAAAATCATACAGCACTATTCTCAAGCAAAGCATTCCCACTTTAAGAAATAGCACTAAAACTCCATCAAGGATATGGAACAATAGTACTATTAGTACACTACAACAAAGATCCTCTACAAACAGTATGGCATACCTGCCATACTTTTGTCAACAATGAACGTATTGCCAATAAAGCAGTTATTGAGCATCTTGATCAGAATTATCTTCTCAACATAGTTTCTGAAGCAACAGATCAGTCGATACTAATCTCCTCATTTCATGTGACTATAATACAAAACTACCAGAGTTGGGAATCCCTGTTGACATGATCCTTCTTGATTTTTCAAAAGCATTTAACAAAGTCTGTCATAGGAGACTTGAGCTTAAGCTACAATCTATTGGTTTGGTGGAAAAAATTCTTAAATGAATTCTGGATTTCTTTAGGAATTGTGTTCAGCATGTAAGACTATTTGATGCAGATGGCAATCCTATCCTCTCCTCCTCTCAGCTTCTTATCATTGGGGTTCCACAGGGTAGTGTGCTTGGCCCCACCATGTTCAATATTTCCATAAATGATGCTCCTCTAGCGCTTAAAAGCAAGATGGTGATATATACCCAATATTCCAAGGTAATTGGTCCAGCTAGCACTCTTGAGGATACTTCCCAGCTTCAGAAAGACCTTGATCTCCTTAGCATGTGGGCAAAATCTTCGCTACTCACTTTCAATGTGTCAAAATGCCATGTTTTACACTTTGGACTCAAGAATATCAATACAACATACTCTTTTTATGGTCAGTCCCTTTCTCTAGTGGTGGAAGAACATGAGCTAGGAGTAATTGTTGATGGGGATCTTAAAGATACCATCAGCATCAGCTAGCTCATCACTGGGGCTAATAGAAATAACAATTTCTTCCTGTTCTCCTAAAATTCTGAGCCTTTTGTATAAAGGGCTTGTTTGGCCAAGGCTGGAGACAGGCATGGTCCTTGCATCCCCCTTTTAAAGAAAATGATGTTAAAATTCTTGAAGATGTCCAGAGAAGAGCCACTAAGATGATGAGTGGACTACATGAACTCTCTTACCCTACAAGGCTATGCAAGCTGAAACTCCCAACTCTGGTTTATAGAAGAAGACAGGGTGATGCCGTTCTGGTTTTTAAACTTATTAATTCAAAGGCACTCCCTGATCTCCTTCCTCTGGCATCTCAGGACTCTCATACAAGGGGACATAACTTGCAGTTATCCAGGCATTTCCCCTCAAAGCAACAACATGCCCATTTTCTGACCGACTGTGTTGCCAACCTCTGGAACAAATTACTACCATATACAATAGCTGCCTAAACCACAAACAACTTTAAGACCCATCTTGACAACAAATGGTCAACAAAAGAATGGAAGTATAACTGGGAAGTACTCAAATCAGCAACATCAAACCACTATTCCAGCATACATATTCAACTATGTGTCATGTATTATCAACACTGGAGTTTCTACAAGGAAAAATTCTTAGATTGCTCCAAGCTGCAATTTAAGATAATGCCCATTGACTACCTCTAAATCTCTTCAGGTTGATTCAAATTTCCCCCCTTCAGAAGTAAGCTACAAAACTAGTAAATCTTATTCAAAGGCTCAAGAAATGAACTTTGTACCTTCACCACATGTAATTCCCACTGCTACAATATCTGCCAAAGGTCATACTTCATCCTCCAAGCTGATACAATACTTGATCTCAGTCACCTTTATTTTCAAAACAAGCATTCCTCAGTACCTGAAGTCCACCATTCTGAGAGAAAAAGCTATACATTATTTCTTGAAATCGTTTTTGAAGGAATAGAATTTGATATTATTAGTA
This sequence comes from Artemia franciscana, assembly GCF_032884065.1. Taxonomy (NCBI): domain Eukaryota; kingdom Metazoa; phylum Arthropoda; class Branchiopoda; order Anostraca; family Artemiidae; genus Artemia; species Artemia franciscana. The sequence continues at coordinate 17,199,402 of NC_088871.1, read as the reverse complement.
TCCTCAACTTTGATATTATTAGTATCCCCAACCAATTTGTGGCTCTCCTTTAACTCACAGTAAGAAAAAAATAACTAGTGATATTTCTGTCCCTTTAAAAGATAATTCAGTGGAATTGTGTATCTCTCAACTCAAATAAACTTAACAATTTTATCCAATTAAAATTGTGATTATTTGTCTACAAGAGACCAATTTTCATGAGTTAAAGAAAATCAAAATTCCTGGCTACAAGTGCAACAAGATAGATCAACCAATAGAAAGGGAGAAGAAGTTGCTATCTTTGTGCATGATTCAATCCCTCATTCCCCTCAACCATTACATTTTTACAGGGATGAAATTGATGTCATAGGTATAACTTGGCTAACGGTAGTCATGTTGTAATAAGATCATTGTATAATACATGTGCAAATAATGATATCAAAATGTTTTGGAATCTGAACTTTTAGGGAATAATTCCTTCTTTGAAGATAATTTCTTAGACCACATTGGCCAACCAGAATGTAAAAGAATAGAAATGATCAAAAATGGGGTTTTTAAGACCAAACAAGAATACTGAATAAACAAACAAAGCAAATATTTTGGGAGGTCAATTGCCTCTCTTCTCCAGCATAAAACGAAATAATATATTCAAGGAAAGGGCTGAAGAAAAAAACAACAAAAACTAACATGTAAAGTAAATGTGAAAAAAAAAACAATTAAAAGATGAATAAAATTCAATAGAATCCAGAAATTATATGAATTAAAACCAATTACCTAACAACCATAGAGCAACTCATTTACCAATATTCACAATTTGCACAAAATGCAAAAGAATTATGAACTGCCTAGAAAGTGCAGAAAATAGTGTGAAGAACCATATTGGTACAGGCTGGCCTATAGTATCTTTCTTGGCTTTCTTGTACTTGATACCATTGCACTGTTTTCTTTTAATAATCCATTTTGGAAGTTTTACAAGACAGATTAAATCCTTTGTACAAAATATCCTCTTGTATGGAGATTGTTTTACTCTTGTATGTAAATTGTTGTTATTAATGATAATCTTATTCTGTTGCAGTTTTGTCTGATATCAACTATTTGTTATTCACTACATATTGGCCTACTGCTTGTTAGTATAAAATTTGGTAGGTTTCAAGGTGGTTTGATTGATATTTGGTGCACATATAAAATGACACTTGCATCCTAGCAAATATTTGTTGATCCATCAATAAACCATATCAAATCATACAAAATTGAAAACTTTTGAATACAAATGCCAACAACAATATCAAATTTAAAACTTGGGGGTAGATTTGAAAAAATATATAGCTTTTTGCTTGTTACAAGTCACAAGCAAGTGTAAGTTATACTTTGCTTATCAAATAAAAACAATCCAGTTAGAAATCAACCAAATTCATATACAAGCAAATGCTCAAATTTTTACAAGGAATCCACATTCATCAGGGACTCAATGGAATTTGCAAGTTTGCATTAGATGTTTGTCAAACAATTAAAAAAAGCAATAGTTATACAAGAAGGAGAGGGAAAGATAGAGCAACTAGAAAAATCATAACTTAATTAAGCTATGGTAGCACAAAAGGGAGCTTGGTAACACAATACAGAGAGAATACTTCATTCAAGCTCAGAAAATATGGACAAATTTTTATCAAAGAATTATTAATGAACAAAAATCATGCATATTTCTAAATATTATAGTTATAAATAATTTTAAAATACAAGTTTAAAAAAATACTATTGCAATGATGCAGTAACAAGAAACATTTTGAAGAATCTGAGATATAGCAAAATAATTTCTATTTGAAAAGCTTGACATGCTAATGATTCCCTTGAAAGAAAAAGGGACTAAGATAAAGAGATGTTAAATGGCTACAGGACAAATACAGCAGGACCTATTCAAGGCCAAGGGGGAGGGAGGAGGATAGTTATAAGTGGGAGCATTAAAAGAAACTAGGAACAATTAAAACTGTTTTAGATGCTGAAAAGAAAAATAGTCATTAATATATTTCTCTGACACCAAAACACTTCTATATATACACACAAGAGTAAAATAAAAGAACAGTAAAAGAAAAGAAAAGAGCATAAAAAAGGCATTGAGTGGTATGTTCACTATATTGGTAACTCAGTTACATGAACTGATATAATTTTACCAACAAGAGCATCACTAATTCTCAGTTTGTTCAATCTCACTCTAGAACAGGCAATAAAAGGCCATTGTCCAACCTTAAATCCTAAAAGCCTTCAAGAAATGAGTTGGTCAAGACTTTATCAATGCTGATTAGGGCTAAACTGGGATATCAGATCATGACCTAGAAAACCATAAGCAAGATTTCTACAGGAGGTTCAACTCCAACTTATCTAGCTGGATTGATAGCAATGAATGCCCAGATAAGGACAAGCTATTGAACAATTCCATATGAGCTTCTAGCCATTGAAAGTCCAAATTAAGTTTTAAATAAGTCTGTTCCTAGGACTATAAATTGGACTGTCAAGAGGGTCCATTTGAAAATAAATTTACAACTAATTTAAAAGAGAATACAAAAACGAATCAAAAGTAACCATTGTAGACCTTATCTCTGTCAATTCACAATAGGCTATTTCATACAACCTACACACTAAATTTGCACACTAGTTTTTGTAAATTAGGTAATGTTTCCTTCCTAGGGGGTAGGAAAGCTTAACTTATACCAACTTAAGTAGATTTATAAGCCATAGGCTATTGAGGTTTTATCCCTAGATTGAATAAATAGAAGCCAAGCAGCAAGCTCATTTTCTTAGACCTAAATCACTTAAAAATCTCTATTGGGCCTATTTTATGGTTCTTTCTAGAAAATAGGCCTACTAAATGATACCACATAGGCTAAAGTTCCCAAAATAATAAACAGTTCAAAACAGAAGGATAGGCTAGATTTTGACTAGCATTCATCTGCAAACAAGAGAAAAAAATACTTTGATATTTTCATGAATAAATCTTAATGATATTAATTCCTGGGTGAACAAACACTGAAATAAATTGCTGGAGATTGAAACAGATATTAAGTGAGTCATAAGATGTTGTTTTCTACCCTGGCAATAAAATTAATAATCTTTTCATCTTTGATCTCAAATTTCTGCTTATTCCTAACACTAGAGCCATCTGTAAAATTACGGCGATCCTGTTGTTAGATTGCAGCTAGCTTTTCATGCAGACATTTGTTTCGACCACACACATTTCGTTTAATGACGAAGAAAATGGCTAAACGTGTTGGAAATAATTGCAAGTTACACTAAATTACTTATTCCATCGTGTTGTAATTGCTTAAAACAAGATTTCTCTATTCGGACGATAATTATGTAGCATTAGTACAGCAATTCTATGTACCAGTCAACATTAGTACAGTCAACGTAGACATTTTCTTCGTCATTAAACGAAATGTATGCAATACAGGCGTCCAACTGAGACAATCTCTTGGTACCAATCAATTTGGTGTTTCTGCTTGTTTCTCAGGCTTTTAGTACCCAGTTAGGTCATTATTTATCGCCAAAAGGCACCCAGATGCCCGACCTTTTTTTTAACAATTCGTAGATAGGGTACTTAAAACTCTCTATCATGCACTTTTTGGCTGGGGTTTCGAAAAAGACACATTTGTCTGATGACCAGTTTTCACGAAGATTTCAAACAACATATGACAAGACACTGTTCGTTTTAAATTGTTTGTACTTTCTTAAGTAAATTGGTGACGTCCCTCTGCATATTTATGTCCAAAATAACACCGAGTTCCCACTGATGCGAATTCACTCACAACCGGTATTTTGAGTGATCCTTCAAGTTTTTTCCATTTTACTGCAAGTTTATGCGTCAAAACAGGTCAACGGCAGCGTTAAAATATTTTTACTGAGCGCGCATCTGTTATTCTGAATTGAAATGTTGAGCCGGATATTGCAACTAACTACTACCACTACTTACAAGTCACAACAGCACCAAACCGCCTGAGGCCAACACAGCTCCATATGTTCCTCCTCCATCCTAATCTATACAATGCTTCCCTCTTTAGACGCTCTCAGGAGGTTCCCCTTTTAGAGGCTCAGTAATTTCATGATCATGGCTGCTGAAAATAGGGAGTTACAATTTAGATGGATTAGTCGAGGATTTATTCAAACATCGAAGTCACCGCTACTCCCTGTTTTGAGCACGTTTGCTGAATATTGTTCTGTTGTATTTTCATTAAAAATAAAAAATAACCCCCCCCCCCCTATATTTTCATCAATTGACGCCACAAAGCACCTTTTATGCAATGTACAATATCAATTCAATACTATCATGTATATTTTTACCTTTTAAATGCATTTGAATGTGACGTCATATGTATGGAAAAGGGTTTTTCAAAATCGAGGCTCTAATGTGCAGTCAGCTAAAGGGTCCACGTCCTACCCATAACCCACCAAAATATTGTGGTGCATGCACCCCACATTTTGAATCATAGATCTAGATCTCTACTTTTTCTTATGTATTTTGTACAATACATTATGTTTAATAATGTATTTATATATATATATATATATATATATATATATATATATATATATATATATATATATATATATATATATATATATATATATATATATATATATATATATATTAGAGTGGCGAAACCCTATATAGGCCAGTGTATTCTCCTGATGAGCGCTTATGTTGGGTGTTGCCTCTGAATTATTTGTCTATATTATTTTTTCAATTGTTTGGTAAATGACGACTTATACTTATTGACGACATGACTGCCTGTCCATGGATTATTCTTTGTGGTTGATTGTGTGTGGCTATGCTGTTTGAACTATGTGATTGTATGGATGAGCAGGGTTAAGGCCTCATTCAAGTGCTGGTCTATATTAATCACTAATTTAGGAAAACAGTCTTCCTTTTCTCCTTCTGTCTCTCTTTTTTTTTTGTGTTTGTGCTGTTGCATTGGTGATTTCTCTTTTCATGATATATATATATATATATATATATATATATATATATATATATATATATATATATATATATATATATATATATATATATATATATATATATATATCAAGATAAATAGATACAAAATTTAGATTATCTTGCTTAGATATATTCAAGCTTTCATCAAAAAATTAGCCACATCTTTGACTAAAAGGCAGTTAAAATAAAACAAGAACCTAGAAAGAAACATCCTTTAAACACATTTCTGAGAGACAAAAGTAAAAAAAAAGGTTCCACCGGAATTTGTTTCAAGACAACAAACAAGCGATTGGAACGCTTGTCTTTCATCTCATCAACTAAAAAATGAAAATATATATTGAATAAGCTTTTCAGCGAATGTTCTTACACAAAATAAAATGTAATAGCATAACAACCGTAACCATATGCCCTTTAATATGCTTGAAAAATGAAAAGAAAAAACTAAAATTTTCTAGGTTATCAAGCTGATATATTTTTCAAATTTGACTGTAGCAAGATACAAATTTTTAGGAAGCCGAAAAATAAAAACTTTTTAGGGTTTTTGGCTATTATTAACTACCCGTTGCTTACCAATCGCCTATATTAACTTCTGGAAGATTAAAAAAAAAAAACTTCTGTTTTTAGACAATTGAATATACGCATTTTGTAAGCTTTTACGCAAGCGTGTCCATGTAAAGTAAAATCTAATAGTGATAAACAAAAAATAACCTAAAAAACCAATATGCTTAAAATGGAACAAAAAGTGCTTCTATCTATAGGGTATCTAGCTTTGGTATTTAAAATTCTCCATTAAACCTTACAATCTGAGGAAAAAATCATTAGATATTTTTGTGAGACAAATAAACAAAGTTTCACCAGAATTTGCTTCTAAGAAAACAAACAAGCGAATCGAACGCTCAACTTTAGCATATTTCATCTCTTCCATTTGCACAAAAAATATATTTTATAAACTTTTTCGTAAATCATTATAAAAGTTTATAGTTTTCCACCTGATTTTTTTCCAAATCTGAATGTGCTGAAATGCGGATTATTAAGAAAGCAAAAGCTGTTACTAGCTACAAGAGGGTAATACAGGTTTATGAAAGCCACAAAAAAAGAGTTCTTTGGCTGTTGCTAACCACATTCACGAGGTTTATTGCTGAAATGTAGATTTTTAAGAGCAAAAAAAAAAAAAAAAAAAAAAAAAAAAAAAAAAAAAAAAAAAAAAAATCGTCTTTTCGCCGTTACAAACTACACAAGGCTTATACATGTTGTCTACTGGCTGTCTATATTATTCTTCTCTTGGTCGAAAGAGCCAAGAGCTTCTTCCCACCAAGTTTCATTACAATCTCTATTCTAAGCGTTTTCCAAGATTTCCGGGTTTCCCCATCCAGCCCCCCCCCAATGTAACCGGATCCGGTCGGGATAAAAAATTAGAGTTCTGAAACACGAGGTCCTTCTAAATATCAAATTTCATTAAGATCCGATAACGCGTTCGTACGTTAAAAGTACCTCTTTTTTTCTAATTTTTCCGAAATAACCGTCCTACCCCCCCCCCCCCCAGATGGTCGAATCGGGGAAACGACTATTAATAATTTAATCTGTCGAGTCCCTGATACGCCTGCAAACTGCCATAAAAACAAAAAACAAAAAAAATTTATGACCCAAGATGTGTTTTTTCTTTGTAAAAAATCTGACTATCAGCAAACACACTTTATGATCTTTTTCACAAGCTCTTCTCTGTAAAATAAAATATAATGGCTTTATGTTCATCACAATATTCCCTTCAATATTCTAAAAAAAAAAATGATAAAAAAAAAGTTAATAATTTTTACAGGTTAAATGGCTAGGATGTTATCAAATTTTTATTAAAAAAAGGCGACATTCTACGCTAAAAAGTAGTTAAAATAAAAAAAATTTGAGGGGAAAAACATCTTTAGATGCATATTTACGACATAGAAATAAAATAAGTCCCACTAGAATTTTTTTTCTAAGAAAACATACAAGCAAATAGAACCGCTCAACTTCAGTATATTTTATCTTTTCTATAACAGAAGTACATGTAAATAGCTTTCTGGTGGAATTATATACTTTTTCCCAAGGATATCCGTCTCCTTTGATTTAAGGCAACTAGGTGGTTTCTTACACTTTAGATCAATTCTTTCAATGTTTATCCTTTTTTTTTTCTTACGAGTTCAATCTAGGTTACACCTTATGCTGTAACCATGATTCGGGGATTTAAAAGGAACTTATCACATCCATGGTTTCTTTGCCAAACAAAATCACTTACACTTTTGTTTTTATTCAAGAATATTAGGCAGAATGTGAATTATTTTTCCCTATTCTATACCAAACATGCCATAAATATAATTAACACCTTCCAGGCATTCCAATGGCTTACTCACAAGTCTGGGTCCATAGTCCAACAAATCTTCTTTTTTTAAACTATATACCAACTTGTTATTAACACCGGTAACACTTTCGAGACATTCAAAGGGTTCATTTACAAGTCTTGGTTCTTATTTCAAAAAAAATTCTTAGTGACCAGTGACGCATCAAACTGGGGCTGCAGAGATACCCAGGGTTATGTCGGGCATCATGTTATTCCTTAGTCAGTTTACAGGCGTTATAACTCGATACTGAATATCAAATGAGCCCTTCTCTAATATTCACATGAACGTGCATTGTATGTAACGACCTCTACAAAAAGAGAAATTATACATAGGGGGAAGTATGCTCTTTAGTGTCAATGCGACTATGTAGATTACCATCAGCCAGGCAAAACATTAGGCTCCAAATGTTAAGTGAAGAGTTTTTATAACAACCTTCCTTTTAATTCTCATAATAACAGAAAGATTGAATGTCTAATGTGACTTGAAGTTTGACGAAGAATGGCACTGATTTTTTCATTTTTTGCTATATTAAATCACCGAATACCTTACTCTGAGGTTAAGCTAAGGAACTGTGATACCCAAGTAATATTGGTAAAGAAACAAGTTAGCAGTAAATACTACAAAAAGTATTAACATAATTTTTAAGATTTGATACCATGTAACTGAACAATGCGTTTTTATTGTGACGGTAAAAAGCAAACTTTGCTATATTTATACACTGAAAAAGAAACACTATTTGCATGTTTCTTTGTTTTTCAATTTCAATTGAAATCACATAATACACTGATTTACCAAAGACAATAATTTTACCTTAATATTATGCAGAATAAATGACCAGAGACGTCTATCGTTAGATGACATTCGTAGATTTTTGTCGACACTGACGCCAATTTCCGTTGAAGTAAGCTACCCATATTCTTTGGGTCTAAGTTAGACGTTCCATTCTTATTTTTTACCCTTTTTTTTCGTCAAATCTCGCAGCCTCCTTCTTAAACTTGATTATTACAAATTAAATTTGTCTCTATTTGTTAATTAAAACTAACTAAGTTGGTTCATTAAAACCAACTTAATTTTTAAAATAAACTTTGATTATTGAGCAGTCAAAATAATATAAAAAGGGACGTTATTTTTGACAAAACGACTGATATGGTATACAACGTTAAATGCCTAGTTTTTTCCCCTTTTTTCATCTTTCGAGTTTTTCGGAAGTTTAGTATAGTAAAAAGTTTGTTATAAAAGAAGTTAGTTTTTGTTGGCTGATTTGGAACTAATTTATCTCTGGAGGAAAGTTCCAGGGTGAGTTGAAAAGTGGTGACCGTCCTTCCTAATCAATTGTCGTTTTGTAAAAAATCAACTTGATATAAAACAACTATAAAAGTAGATCTGATAATATTTTTCCAACAAAATTTCGTGTTCTATTGATAATTGATGTGTATGAGTTAAAAACAATTCTCATTGAATTTTTTTGCTTATTACATCATTGAAATTTGTTCATCGCCCTTGTTTACTGAGTGTCATTTTCAAAAATTTTATTTGCAAAATTTGCCAGTTTTGACCTTAAAAAGAAACAAAACTCAATTTCCTTGCATTTCTCCTAATGCAAATTGTTGTGGTAAATAAAATACAATTATCAGTTTTTTTTTGCACCAAAAAAGTGTACTTACTGCTTCTGTCTTTTTTATTATTTCTGAAATTCCAAACTATACTAATAAGTAAATAAAACTACAGGAGAACTGTGGGAGCATGAATAAATTCGATTACATTTCATTTCATTTTTTATTTCAATGAATTGCCTCGTTTCATCACATTTTATTTATCAGTCCTGGTTGAACTTCGCTAAGGTAAGGATGCTGGGACTGTTTCAAAAAAAAAAAAAAAATTTTTAGTTTTATTGATTTTATCCTGTTGTAAGTTTTTTCTTCTTTTATATTTTTGCATTCCTGAGGACGGCCCTTGGACATAGGGCCGAAATATTCATTCTAATTTGTTTCCCACTGTCTTGAGAAATTTTCTATTTTCTTCTTGTTTTTGGCGTAAATTTAGTCAACACTTTGTTCGCTCTTGAAAACAGAAACCGAAGGGCCCAAACAAAATCTTCGCGAAGAGCCTTCAACACTACTTTTAACTAGAAGCAAAAAAAAATAATTAGGCAGTTCTTCATAGGTTCCCCCTCATCAAAACATCACCCTTTATGCTAAAGTTTTTTTGTAATTTTAAAAAGGATTCTTATTCTTCTAATTAAACACACCTTTTGTTTCAGGAGTCGTTTTTAGAGAATGGGGTCAAAACTTGAACTTTAGCGTAAAGAGTGACGTGTTGAGGAGGGGGAGCCCCCTTCATATACGGAATAATTTCTGTTCGTATTTAAGTTTTAATGTTGCTCCTTACTTTCAGTTAAAAAAAACTAGTTTTTTTTATTCAATTTCTGATTGTTTTTCAAATAATGCCAGGAAATGTCGCTCCACCTCCACGGAGAATTCTCTCCTCCCCAAGGTTAATTTCTCTAGACAATTCAATCATTGTGAAAATTAAAGGAAAATTACCCCTGACATCTCCATGCGCAAAATTAAGTCGAAAAAAGAGAAAGCAAGACATACAGGAATTTTGCAAAGGAAATGTGACAAATTACTCCAGTATAAAATTCCCCGCTTCAGAAAATTCGAGCCCCTATTCGAAAAATGAATGCACACTTTTTAATAACAAATACTATGCTTAAAAATGGGCAAAATTTATAACTTAAAGGCCCTTCTCCAGAGACTGTGGGGGGTCGCGTCATTTCCAAATGTAAAGTTATTTGCCTTTTAACTATACTAAAAAAAAGGCTATATTTTGATCAGACACTTTTTGAGAAAAAATGGGCGAGAGAAGGGGCATAGCTACCCTCCAATCTTTTTGGTCACTTAAGAACTGCATTAGAACTTTCAGTTTCCGCTCAAGTGAGCCCTATATCAATATTCTATGTCTACTGGGTCAACAAGATCACCCCTGAAAAAAAAAAAAAAAAAAAAAAAAAAAAAAAAAAACATGCATCCATGATCCTTCGTCTGGCAACAAATCTAAAATTCCACATTTTTGCATATAGGAGCTTGAAAATTTTAAAGTAGGGTCGAAATCCTTAATAGATCGAATTATTGAATCTTCTTGGAAAAACCTGTCTAAGTCGAAGAAAAAACCATGCACACCTAAAAATAATCTTACGGTTAAATTTTACCACTGTAAGTCAAAATTTCCCGAAAATTAAAACTCGAAACTTACTAAATAAATCGTCATTTAAAATTCACTTTATCTCTCTCAGTCAAAACCGCGATATGCAGGTTGCAACGTGTAAACTATCATAAGTATTAATTTTATTTAACAAATTTTGCATCAGACTGTGTTAATGTTCAGGTGTCTATTTCCTAGCAAACTAAATCTATTATTGACATTTGTAAGTCAAGTCTATAATACACTGATAAAGTTATTCTTAACTTTTTAGTGGCTGTAGGGAGTAAATTTAGCGATTTTGTAATTCTGCAACCCGAACTTTCATTTGGGTCACCTCTATCCAAGTACCTCTAATCGAATTTTATGTAGAATGACTTCTATAATCCGAGCTATGCACAAGTTGAACTGTGCGCACGTCTAAGCAAAATCGTGGTCCCATGAAATTCGAGTTAAGAAGAGTCAACTTTATTTTATTTGGTAGAAGGACCTTGGTAAGGAAAAGGCATTTTAATTTCGAAAACTTTTTTGTCAAAGAAAAAACCTGATTTAACTAAAATAGAATACATGTCCTTTGCGTCGATTTATTGAAACTAATAAAGATAAGGTAAAATTTAGACTACATTCTAGACTTTCAAATAAGAAGTAGGTAGTTAAATAAGAAAAGAAATCACAGAGACACAGCTAAAATATCTAACTAGTGATAAACAATACAAATGCTGTGTCCATGCTTTAGATATTTCTTACAACCATGTTGAGCTTCAATGGAATTATATAGTTTAAATAAAGCCCAAATTGTAAATCAATATAATCCTTGCGTCGTTCCAATAAAAATAAAATGAATTACACACAGACAGATGAAACTTACCTATTTCTTGGGAGTAAATCTTTTCTTTGTTCGTCGGCATCTTCATCAGATATTACAGGTTGGGGTTTGATCATCTTCTTTGTGTCATAGACGGGTAGATGATTTGTTGGTCCAACTGATAGATGGCGTCTTTCTTCTTGTGCAGAACTTTCTTTTCGTAGAATCTCTTTTAGTCCCTAAAAAATAAAATAGCTTAAGGGTTCAGGATAAAAAAAGGTTTAACTAGGCACCAAATAAAAAGGGTTGACCAAAGAAGTGGCCGTCAAGAATCGAAACAAGTTTATATACTCAGACCAGGCACTGGATACCCTATATTCAGTTATTATAAAAGTTGCATCGACTGATGAGGGCTGAGGATCCACCATACGCTCTCTTTTCGATTTGTACCAATTTGGACCGAAATGATGTACAACCGTCCATAATCGAAACTAGTAATTTCATACTAGAATACATCGAATATGTTTTGCACTTGATGTGTTTTGATTGTATCCAACTGATATATTTGATAATTGCATCAATACAAGCCTCCTAGATTTGAAACTGTCCTCTAAAATTTAGCATTTAACAACTTACTTTCAGTACATTATTTTTGTCCTTTTCTCCGAAAGTACCTTAGCAACAGAAAATATTTCAAGATACTGATTTCCATTATGACTGATCGGAGGGTACTCTTTTTCTATGGTTATAAATTTTGATAAGCAGTACTAGGAGACCAATTTTCAATTTGTGAGAGGAATTTCATACATAGAATGACATTCAGTGTACCCCCCCCCTCCGAAAATGTATACCCCGAACACCCTTATACACAGAATAATACTTTTGTGTAATTTTTTTTTTTTACAGATTTCCGTCTAAAAATGGAAAAATAACCATAAAGTACAGTGTAATTACTGGGACACCAGCAACAATTTTGAAAATTATCTTTTTTAAGTTTTCATGGATAATATTTCTTCCGCCCTTCACAAATTTTGATAGGCATCAGTCTCATCGTTTCTTTAAAAAAAGGATCTAAAAGATATATTTTTCTCCCAACTCCCCCAACTTTTCAACTATGCTAAACAAAATGGTCATCTCAAAATTTTGGACTTCGGGAAAAGGGAGCATGGGAGGGGGCTAGTGCCCAAAACTAGGGGCGATGAACCCTCTCCTGAAATTCTAGGACAATTGGCTCCTAGTTCATTTACCCTATCTCCATAAAATAAATTTTATTATTTCTAAGTCATTTAAACCAAATACTCTTTTCAAATGTTTTGTTTTATTTTGAGAAAAAATAATCATAAAAATAATTATTACAAAAAAAAAATCCGGAACAAACCCCTCTTTAAAGTACAAGACAAATTAAGTGTGTTGAATGCAAGACAAATTTGAATATAAGGAAATAATAAACTCATTGACAAATAAAAACACGTGATTACGATGAAAACGTGTCGCTATCTTTGGCAATAACACCGAAAGCTTTTAACCGTTGGGAAGATTTCCAAAAATGTAAATTGCCTCATCACTGTGTCCATACAAAACACGTGTGTCTGAGAGAAGATCACACGTGTCGCAGGATTTTATGATTAAAATTAACTTATGGCTATGTAGCCAGAATAAATAGTTCAGTATAGAAAGGTTGAGTAATTAGATGGCTATGAAAAAATGATTACACAATGAAATAAAAAATGCATAGAATTATTCAGACAATAGGGCAAAGTGAAAAAAAGTAGTAAATGTAGTTCATGTGTTACTGAAGACTATATACATTTTATAGAGAAGATTTTGAAGCGGAATTAATACATGACTTCTATTTGTATTAGACAAAGAAAATTCTATCTAATTATTTTTCATTTCTAAAATGAGGTTTGAAAAGAAGAGCTCTTCAGAATTTAGAAAAAAAGGCAAAGAACCTCCAGAGCTGTTTATAGAAAACAGGGCTTTGAATTAACGTTTCATTTGCTGTCTTTTTTTTTATATATAAGAATGGATACCATATATAGCCTGTTGCCCAACCTTACGACTGCAGGATCAGAAACCTGGGACCCATATTGCCAAGTAAAGTATCAGTCAAGAAGGAGTTCTAAAGATCTATGGATTAAACTTCATTGCAAGGCCCGGGGTAAAAAAAAATACTTCTTCTTTTGAGCTGTAAAAAAAAGAAGTCTCATTAAACCCACTCAAAAAAAAATATTAGAAGTTTCAACTCCTCCCCTCCCCCCCATCCGTAGCTAAAAATGAGGCTTACCCAAACCCACGTATGAAAAATTGCAATGTCCGTTAGCTTTATTAATGAAACCTCGTGAATATAAAGTAAGAACTCGATTTCATGCTTCAGGTATTCGTTTGTTTAATGTAACGTGACTGTTTTCAGAGTTGAGAGCGATGGACATTAGCCAATTAGCATATTCCATAATTTATCAGAATAATTGTAATAATAATTGTTATTACAATTATTATTATATTAGCATAAATTATTAAATATATATTATAAATAAATAATATAAGGAGCCGGGTCGCTCCTTACTACAGTTCGTTATCACGAACTGTTTAATTGGTATTCTTTAAATAATCCCTGAACGATCATTAGTCGAAAGATGAGCACCACGTCTATGTGTGTGAAGTTAGGAGTGAGAGGATTGCTTCTCGAGGACTCCACTTTCGACCCTCCAATATTACAATTCAGCTAAAATGACTTTAATATTCTTGTAAAAATCAAACACTATTCGTGAAATTTGTACTTTATGTGCTCTAATGTCGGATATTCGTTCTTAGATATTAGGGATGTTCAAAGAATAACTATAGTTCATTCTTGTCCGTCCATTAAGTTAAAAATCCGTCTTGTCGTCTTATAAGCTTATAAAAGGTTTGTAAGCTTATAAACCCTTTAACGTTTGCAATGAAAAAAATTAAAAGCAATCTGCAAAATACGTACTTGGTAAGTTTTGATTTATAGGGGTCACACCATAATTCTATAGGCTATATTGGTTGACTTTCAATCTTTTTTTAACTTCCTTAAACATACTTGTATAATCACAAGTCAAAAGATTAGCATCACATTTATATGGAAAAAGTTGAAGACTGAAAGGGGTGGTATCTGAAGGTGGAATAGAACAAGGAGCCACAATACAGCCCTCTATTAATATCAAACACCATAGCATCTTCAATATCAAATTAAAAGTTTTTTTATGAAACTAAAAAAAAAAAAATTCCAAACTATAACAACTATTAGTGATCTCAAATTTTACGAAACAATTACTTTTTTTGTTGTCTAAAAGCTAGTCCTGAGTAATTGTCAGCTTCTACTGTGTGGGCCTTTTAGGTATATAATTTGAAGTTTCTGGAATTTATCTAGAAGCTTAATTTTCTTCCAAAGTAAGCTGCAAAATCTACATCATTGTAATATTGTCAAAATTCTTTAGTTAAAACTTAGATGAAAATTAAATATCTTGAAAATTAAAATTAATACATCCCTAGGGATGGCGACCGTGCATACAGATCATATAAAGGTCAAATTAATACTTATCAGTTATATAATAAATACTCGGGAAGTGAAATTTGATTAATGTTAATGAAATCAAACAAAATATGAAAAATATAATAGTTTAGAAAACAGTTTAGGCTATATATTTGCAGATTAGGTGGGGGGAGGTGGGTTGAAGAATAGCATATACTAAGAATAGAATAACTGAGATAATTGGGCATAGTTAAAATGACTGATAGTCAAATGACTGAGGAATAGTGGCTTTAAAAGATCCTTTAGGTTAAGTTTTTATAACAACAAGCGGCGAGAAACTACGGGTCCAACGAAATATTCCCTGCTTTGACTATTTTTTTTTTATTATTATTTGAAGATATTGACAGAAGCCTAAACAAATTGTTCAATGCTACTCTTCAATAGTTCAAAAGAAACAGTTCCAGAAAATATATATAGCTAAAAATTATTGAAAACTAAACATTGTTATATATTTCTGAAATTACAATAAAAAAAAGAAAACAAAATTCAGATTTAGGTTGCTTTAAAATGCAGGATTGTTCATTTCTGGAGGAGGAAGAGGACTGAATGGTTAAAATGCAAAAAAAAGTCGAGACACCGAAAAATAACGGCAAAAATAGTTAACAGATAGGAAAACTATATGGATCCTTTGCTGCAACAGGTTAGTTTAAAAATACAGAAAAAAACGATACTACAAAAGCTTTTAAAACAGAAAAACTTAAAATGAAAGCCATGGAGAACAGAGAAAACATATGCATAAAATCAAACTAAAAAGTGACTGAACATAAAAACAGAGAATCAAAATAGCCGAAGTCTGAAGCTGAAAGTACAAAGAAAAAGAAAAGAAGCCTAAAGTACAAAAAAAGAAAGAAAATAAAACATTAAGAGACTGAAACCAAAGATTTAATTGCAAATTTTTATCGAATGTGTTTTTAGTGAGGCTTAATTTTTGTATATTAACAACTGAGGTGTTAATGTTCTGACAATTATAACTATTAAGATTAATAAAATAGTAGAAAATGGTGAGGGGCAGTCATCAAAAAAACAGTAGCATATTTTGACTTTTAAATTCCAAAGTTTATTATCACATTTACAATCAATAGCCTAAGAAATCCTGAAAAACTAACTTCAATGATGATAAAACAATTTTTGTAAAAAATCTACTTAGTTCATTTGAAATTGTACTGTTATATTAAAATTGTAGTCTCAGATATGAAGTCTACAAGCTTAAAAGCCCATAAATGTCCACATTGATATTAATTAAATATTATTTGTGAAACACATATGATGATATTAAACTGAAAACTTATAGCCCTTTGAATAAAAATTTTCTTAAGCCAAATATTGAAAGATGACAATTATAATTCAGGCGAAAGCTTCCCTAGGAATTTGCTGACGTAATGAGATTCGGTTGTACAGCCATTCGGTTGTACAGCCAGCCACTATGGCTGGGGAATTTCCGCTTATTGCGTAGTAATTGGAAAAATTAATTGGAAACACCCAAGATCATACGTCATCGATTCTCTGCATTGATTGGTGCAAATAAAGGAATGAATGTGCATATAAAGGAATGAAATCGTCAAAACTTTCTAGTTGTGAAACTAACTTACGCCAAGCAACAACACAATAGATATTAAGCATGGATCCGAGTTTTGAATTAGAAATACCTTTTGAAGATATAGATGCATTTTTAAATGAAATTTCAACTCAAATCAGTGATGAAGCTTCTTCAAAGGACTTCATTGAATTGCAAGTGTTTAATGAATATAGTTACGAGATAGAAGATACGTGCCACAGTAAGCCTATTGATGCATTTATTGATGCCACTATTGATGCATTTTTAAATGAAGCTACTTCAAAGGAATTCACTGAATTGCAAGCGTTTAAAGAAAATCCAAGATACAGTTACGAGATCCAAGATAGTGGATCAGCAATAGTTGAAAAATATGAAGGATATGGCAAACGGACAAAACAGGAAAATTTGGCACAGAAGAAGAAAAAGAAAAACTGTCAAATGGACAAAAAAGACACGAAAAAGAAAAACAGTCAAATGGACAAAGAAGACACGAAAAAGAAAAAAAGTAAAATGGACAAAGACACGGAACGATTGATTCAAAATCGAAAGGCTGCAAAAAAATTAAGGGACAAAAAAAAATCTGAGAAACTTATTTTGGAGAAGCAAGTTTTAGATCTTTTGCGAGAAAACCAACAGATGGAAGAAACAATTAAAACTCAATCTCTACAAATTCAACGCCTAAAAAATGAGGTCAGTATACTTAAAGGGACAAGGTAAGTATACTTAAATATTGTTTACAATTCTTTTTTAGGCAGAAGAAAGGATCAAAATTGTGTGCTCAGCTATGAAAGAACTAGGAAATAAAAGGCTCCAAAATCCTTCTGGGGACCTCATAGGTTTTATAAGAATTTTCTAATTTAGATGCTGATATGCTATAAAAAAAAACAATATTCTTTTCAGCTTCAAAGAAATTTACAGGATTGCAGTTTGGAAAATTCTCATTTTCTGAATATCAAAATTACTTATTCCTTAAGCTAGTTTTAATTTTTTTGTAAGTTAGTTTTTATATTGTGTTTTATTTTTCTTGAAGATGGTCTTTTTGCCTCAAAATGGGATATTTATATATATGTATAGAGAAAGAGAGAAAAAGAACATCTTCCCAGTTCTATTTTGGCATAGAAAAAGGTAATTTTAGCAAAACCAGGCGACATGAGCGAAGATAGCCTCTTCGTGATACCCCTGTTAACTAAACAGATAATGCTCACTCCAAAAAAGTGAGGGGGACTTGGGAGCTAGCTAAAACTACCAAAATATGAGGGAGTCTGCCCCTCCTCAACCTTCGGTCTTTATACTAAAATCTTAATGTTCTATAAAACTACCACGGTCCTTGTGTTTGAGCAGTCTCTAATAAAGAATTTACAAAAAGTTAAGCCCCCCCTATGCCGAATAATTTCTGCTTGTTTTAAGTTTTAATGTTGGGGAAATTTTCTTTCAAACAGTTCGTGGTAACGAACTGAAGTAAGGAGCGTCCCGGCTCAATAGTAACCAAAACTCTAAAAAATAGAATTTTGATACCAATAGTTACATCAAAAGAATCACATTTTAATGCTGATTTTTAATATATAAGTTTCATCAAATTTAGTCTCTGTCATCAAAAGTTACGAGCCTGAGAAAATTTTACTTATTTTGGAAATTAGGGGGAAACACCCCCTAAAAGTCATACAATGGTGGGCGGGAGGAGAAGTTGATGGAGGGAGGGGTTACGTGGAAGCATCTTTGCATGGAAGAATTTTTCATGGGGGAAGAGAATTTCAATGAAGACATTCAATTTCAAAGACAGACATGCAAGACATTCTAGCCTTATTAAAAAAATAAACGTGAAAAGTTTTTTCAACTGAAAGTAAGGAGCATCATTAAAACATGAAACGAACAGAAATTATTACGCATATGAGGGTTTTACTCCTCGCAATACCAAGCTTTTCCTCCTCAACGCCCCGCTCTTTCTGTTAAAGTTTTTTACTGTTTTAAAAAGTAGAGTTAAGAGAAAGAGTCAAACTGTAGCGTAAAGAGCGGGGCGTTGAGGAGGAAAAGCCCTTTTCATATACGGAGTAATTTCTATTCGTTTTAAGTTTTAATGTCGCTACTTGCTTTTAGTTAAAAAACTATTTTTCATTTAATATTTAACATAAATCAAAATAAAAACGCCTATTTAATATATTTTTCTACAAACCAATAAGATCAATCGAAAAAAAAAACACTCACAAAAAAAGCCGTGGCAAGTGTTGCTTTTAAAAATTTACATAATACTAAAAGGTTGGCAATGGTCTGATATTTGGCTAGACATTAACCATATCTCCATCGAGAGTGTGGGAGTGACAGGAAAATTGAAAGGGTTCTAGAAATCATAGAGCTAAAAACTATTGATGAGTTATGCACTGTGTTCATATCAGGAGGGGATGGGGCTTTACTGATACGATACTGGCTTTGCTGATGACAAGAATAAAAAGATAAACTTTCAGTAAGACAAAAAAGTGCTGATACCTACACAAAATCTTTGCCAATCCATCTTTAGGGAAGATTGTAGGCTTGAAAATATTGAAAAAAGGACAATACAAAACTGTCAAATCAGAAAAGCTAAAAATGAAAGCCATGGAGAAAAGAACAAACAAACATCGAATCGACCAAAAAGACACATTAATAGTAGTAACGCTCCTTGTTTTGTCAATAATAGAAGTTAAGATTACAAAAAATTATATATTTATCTCGTCAGCCTATCAACTTTTCGTTTGTTAGCATATGAATCTAATTTATTTGAGCCACTTTAGCGATTAGAAAATAAAACAAGTTATTCAGTGTTGAAAACTTTAGCGTAAAGATCAAGGTATCAAGGTGGGGGGCAACCCCTTCGTATGTGGAATGATTTCTGTTTTTTTAATGTTGCTCCTTTCTTTAAAGGAGTCTAATATTGTTTATAAAAATTATGAAAAATATAAATATTATCGGAATCAGAAATTATATTAGAATTGAGGTATCGGGTTGAATTGAACCTGTCTTCTCTGGCATTCTAACTTATAATTTTCAATGCAATTAGTTTATACTTGGATTCGTCAAACAGAAAAAAAAATTAATCTAGGAAATTAGAAAGGTTAGTAAAAGAACAAAGAGGAGGTACACGGTTCATCTCCCCTTAGGTTTTAGGTTTTAGAAAATTAAAAGTATAATAAAAAACGAAGAGAGTGGTAAGCCAAAACTTATGGTTTATCCTGCACACTCTATCAGATGAGGGGGAAAACCATCTCGGCTGATTCCAGAGAAACGCTATTATGATAAAACAAGGGTATACACAGCGTTCTCTTCAATGAGAATTAAGGCACTCCAAGACTAGAAACAATTAATTTAATTAATTAATTAATTAATTAAAAATAATAACATTAATTAAGAAACAAATCAATTAAAACAAGTCATAACAATAACTAGTAATCATTAATTATCACTTTTTTAAACATTAAATCCAGTTATATTCTTGTTGAACTGCGTCAACAATTGCATTACAAAACTAAATCCTTGGTTATGATCACAGGATCTCTGATAGATCTCGTTAAAGAATAAAATCTATTTTTTTTACTCATATTGTAAGTTTTTAGCTCCCAACATGCAGGCCGGATTAAATAGGTTAGGACAGGGTATTTTGTAAGACAGTATATTAGGATAGAGTTTCTCTCTCCATTTTACTGCATAGATCCATGAGGAAATTTGCAAGACTCCCCCCACCCCCTCTGGTAAGTGAATCTCATAAATATATTTGACTTAAAACTTCAGTGTTGTTTTTGGGAGGAAGGTTCTTTAGATTAACCAGATTCAAAGACCAATGAGGGGAGGACAACAAGTCTAGGTATATGCTGATAAAAGCATATGTTAACGTATTACATTTTAACCTAGACAAACCAAATCACTTTGACCTTGTTTGTTCGTGAATAGGTCTATAGTTTACTACACTGTATAGGTCTTAAGCAATGATTAAGTAGTGCATAAAGTAGGACAATACAAAACTGTCAAATCAGAAAAGCTAAAAAAAAGAAAGCCATGGAGAAAAGAACAAACAAACATCGAATCGACCAAAAAGACACATTAATAGTAGTAATGCTCCTTGTTTTGTCAATAATAGAAGTTAAGATTACAAAAAATTATATGTTTATCTCGTCAGCCTATCAACTTTTCGTTTGTTAGCATATGCATCTAATTCATTTGAGCCATTTTAGCGATTAGAAAATAAAACAAGCTATTCAGTGTTGAAAACTTTAGCGTAAAGAACAAGGTATCAAGATTGGGGGCAACCCCTTCATACGTGGAATAATTTCTGCTTTTTTAATGATGTTCCTTTCATTAAAGGAGTCTAAATTTTTTTTTATAAAAATTATGAAAAATATAAATATTATCGGAATCAGAAATTATATTAGAATTGAGGTATCGGGTTGAATTGAACCTGTCTTCTCTTGCATTCTAATTTATAATTTTCAATGCAATTAGTTTATACTTGGATTCGTCAAACAGAAAAAAAAAAGAATCTACAAGGAAATTAGAAAGGTTAGTAAAAGAACAAAGAGGTACATGGTTCATCTCCCTTTAGGTTTTATGCCCCCCCCCAAAAAAAATATATTGTTAATGTAAGAAATTTAAAAGTATAATAAAAAACAAAGAGAGTGGTAAGCCAAAACTGATGGTTTATCCTGCACCCCCTATCGGAGGAGGAAGAAAACCATCTCGGCTGATTCCAGAGAAATGCTATTATGATAAAACAAGGGTATATACAACGTTCTCTTCAATGAGAATTAAGCCACTGTAATTAGAATTGGAACTAGAAACAATTAATTATGTCATTACAATCACTAATAATCATGAATTATCACTATTTTAAACATTAAATCCAGTAATATTCTTGTTGAATTGCGTCAACAATTGCATTACAAGACTAAATCCTTGTTTATGATCACAGGATCTCTGATAGATCTCGTTAAAGAATTAAATCTTTTTTTTTACTCATATTGTAAGTTTTTAGCTCCCAACATGCAGGCAGGATTAAGTAGGCTAGGACACGGTATTTTGTAAGACAGTATATTAGGATAGAGTTTATCTCTCCATTTTACTGCATAGATCCATGAGGAAATTTGCAAGACTCCCCCCCCCCTCTGGTAAGTGAATCTCATAAATATATTTGACTCAAAACTTCAGTGTTATTTTTGGGAGGAAGGTTCTTTAGATTAACCAGATTCAAAGACCATTGAGGGGAGGACAACAAGTCTAGGTATATCCTGATAAAAGTATATCTTAAAATATTACACTTTAACCTAGACAAACCTAATTACTTTGACCTTCTTTGTTTATGAATAGGCCTATAGTTTACTATACTGTATAAGTCTTAAGCAATGATTAAGTAGTGCATACTTACTGTTTTTGATGGAATATATATATATATATATATATATATATATATATATATATATATATATATATATATATATATATATATATATATATATATATATACAATATTATAATAAATTAATATAAAATATAAAATAAAAGAGTGATAAAATAATTCAAGATAAATGAACAAAGTCAAAACTACTCATAAAACCAAAAAAAGATTACCTCAAGCGATAGTTTGCTGAGCTTGATTGTTGGCTTCATAATTCCAATATCCTTAGTCCTTTGGCAGTTTAATCCAATTATCATATTTTTGCACTCTTTACACTGGATTTTTCATTCTCTACATTTTTCACAACTCTAACACCATCAACAACTACTTTGCAAGATTTCGCTATCAGGATTTCTTCAACCAAAATAGAACCACCACTAACATCATCGTAAATTTAGGCCCTTTATCAGGTGTTTTTGTGTCATTTAAAATTGGGATTTGCTCACTAGCACTGTACACAACAGGTTTTTGAACTTCTTCAATTTAGTTTTCCTTATTCACTTCACGACTCACAGATATTTCAGAACTACATTCAACTGAAGGAGGCTAAGGGAGCACCTGTTCAAAAGGAGGCTCATTCACTGTTGTCAAAGTTTACGACTGAGGTAGATGACCATTCATTTTATTGACACTTACCTTCTGACATTTGGCAATTTACATTTTCACCTTGTTTTGTACAACTTGCAATAGTTAGCCAACAATACTTGGATCAACAATTGAAAGATATTTGTGTGAAATCTGCTCATGTATTTGTGCTGAGAGCGTTGAGTCAGATATAAATGAATGGCAGTTTGTGACATTGGACTTTTCCGTGAAGTTCCTACACTCAAAGTAAAAGAGGCAGGATATAGTGGCGAAGGTCCTGGAGACTGCACTGGGGCATATGAGCTCATTTGCTCCATTATCTAAAAGTTCAAGTTAAATAATTCAAAACAAAATAAAGAAAAAAAAGAATAAATAATTTAAAAAATACTAATTAGCTTCATCGGACGTTGCACTTTGATCTAGAATGATCTTCCTGGAGAAGTTATCCCAAAAAGTCTTTCCGTTATCTCTTTCAGAAGAAGGTTCATTAGTAGACTAAAACCTTGATAAAGGACTAGTGACAAATATCTGTGCACTAGAACTTTTAATTTTCGTTATAATGAACCCTCTCACGACATTCTAGGACCACTGCGTCGATAGAATACCCAGGAGAAAAAAAAAAGCAAATAGAAAAAACAAACAAATAAACTCGCACACGTGATAGATCTTCTGGCAAAAAATACGAAGTTCCACATTTTTGTAGGTAGGAGCTTGAAACTTCTACGGTAGGGTTCTCTGATACGCTGAATGCGATGGTGTGACATTCTACGGCTTTTAGGGAGTGTTTCCCCCTTTTGTATTTATTGTTTTCCTACAGAGAACTGAAAATTAGAAACAAATAATCAATACAAAAAGTACAACGATTCATACAAAGAAACGCTATTCGCATCTATTCATAAAATAATATATCTATTCAAAATCATTAGTTGTGGTGAAAAATAAATTTGTTTCATTTAGTTTTTATTTTGAGGCCAACATGTTACATGTTTTCCTTTTAACACAAGTTAGGCCTCTATTGGAAAGGAAAACCAGTTCTTTTTTTTAACTCTTGTTGCTCTGCCAAATTTTCAATCCGCAAAAAAGAATCCAAAACAAGATTGTTGTCTTGTCTGAAATTTCAAGCCAGTAAAAAGAACAGTCGCAGCTTTTGGACTCATAGCAGGAGCCAACTTTCGAGTCACAGCTTTGTGACTCCAAAGCTTCAGATCCACAATATTTTTAACTAGTTCATTTTTCCTTGAGCAGCCAGCAATCATGTCAAATAATCGCAAACAATTAACATATTCTCCTTGCATTTCACTTTCTCTATAAATATTTTTCGCATAATTACCAAAGAAATCGTGGTTCATAAGATTCGAGATGAAGATATGTTATACCATGCATTAGGTGAATACAACATACCAACGATATTTCTTACTCATCAATACAACATTGTCCATAATTTCTAGCGACGTCACAACCAAGACTCGTCTTTAATTCCACCTTCACCAAAAACGTTCCAGAGATTAAAGGACCTTTCTTGTATCAAGTCTAAAAGTGTTCGACTTTGCAATAATTACTGCTGCTAATGGCTTCAATTAATACATATACCAAATTGTTGAGTTAAAAAAATATATGAGAATCTTTCAAATTACATTTTGAACTAAGTTACTAGGGAACGCTGTCTAAGCGCTGACACTTTTTTTTCGCATTTACATATTTTGTTAATATATTAGTCAAAGAGAATGAACAACTGAGAGTAGAAACTGGCACTAGCGTCAACAAAAGCACCATCTAACTTTTGGTGTCTCTTGCCACCTTTTCAAGCTTTTGAATTGTTTTTCTCAGAAACTGAAATTAGACAGTACAGTAACATTGCCAGTTAACACTAATTTTGCTTTATAAAACACTGAAAAAACTAACTTTACGCCCAACACTAGATGGCAGTTAGAATTTTTGGTTGACAATAGCGCCAGATTGCACTATTATAAGATGTCCGTATTATTTGATACTGGTATTCATTCACATTAGTAATTTCTATCTTTGGACGTAAATATTCATAGATGAATTATCTTGGAAAATACTTGAGGCTCTACTATTATCTTATTATATAAGTTTCATCAAGTTTAGTCTTACCGGTCAAAAGTTACGAGCCTGAGAAAATGTGCCTTATTTTAGAAAATAGGCGGAAATACCCTCTAAAAGTCACATAATCTTAACAAAATCACACCATCAGAGTCAGCGTATCCGAGAACCCTACTGCAGAAGTTTCAAGCCCCTATCATAAAAAAGGTGGAATTTTGTATTTTTGCCAGAAGACAGATAACGGGTGCGTATTTTTAGTTTTTTCTTTGTTGTTTTTTCCTCAGGGGTGATTGTATCGACCTAGTTGTCCTAGAATGTCGCAAGAGGGTTCATTCTAACGTAAATTAAAAGTTCTAGCGTTCTTTTTAAGTGACCAAAAAACTGGAGGGCACCGAGGCCCCCTCCAACGCACATTTTTCTCCAAGGTCACCGGATAAAAATTTTGAAATAACCATTCTGTTTAACTCCGTCAAAAACCTAATCAATATGTCTTTGGGGATGACTAAATCCACCTCAGTTCCCGGGGGAGGGGCGGCAACTTATAAACTTAGACAATTGTTTACACATAGTAGTTGTTAATTATGAAGTGTACAGACGTTTTCAGGGGGGACTTTTTTGTGTTGGGGTTAGGGTGGGTCGGGGGGGGGGGGCAGGTTACGTGGGAGGATCTTTCCATGGAGGAATTTTTCATGAGGGAAGAGAATTTCCATGAAGGGGTCGCAGGATTTTCTAGCATCATTTATAAAAAGACAATGAGAAAATATTTTTTTTCAACTGTAAGTAATGAACAACATTAAAACTTAAAACGAGCATAAAATATTACTTAAATAAGGGGGTTTGTCTCTTCCACAATACCTTGCTCTTTACGCTAAAGCATTTTTAGTAACTTCAATTAGTTATTCTACGGCCTTTGTGATTCAAGGGTCATTCTGAAAGATTTGGGACAAAATTCAAGCTTTAGTGTAAAGAACGAGGTATTGACGAGGGGGCAAACTCCTTCACATACTTATTAAAAATACACACATATATAAGTTCGTTACATAAGACCTATTCTAGGGACTAGAGAAATTCTCTCAAATAAATTTAACTATAAATCTATCATTAGAGGGCACATAAACTATCATTAGCAATTTTGAATTGAAGGTTGATATTATCTGCATGTTGAACCAGAGATACAATTTTAATTGCTTTATTTTAGATGATTTGAACTCTTTTATATCAAGAAATAAAATTACTAAATTTTAATTACGGAACACTCATAAACATCCCAAAAAGGATTTGAATTTAAAAAAAGGGGGATAGTTGTGGGAAAAGTCAAAGTCATGGCCAATTGAAGAAAAAAGCCAAGACAGATTGTCCAATTAAGTGGGCACCCCAGTCAAGGTTAATTTTACCCCTTTGATGGCCGTTGTTACTGTCTCCCATTTATGCTCCGTGCAAACGTGTCCCTTCACAATGCCAAACTAGAGTCGTACCGGTTGGAGGTTCTCGCTGGGGAACAGTCGCAGGTTGACTGAGTTGACTTACATGAAAATTTTCCTCTCATACATATCACTCCACAATGCTGAACTAGAGTCCACCCTCTCATGCTAATTCACGGTGAAAGTTGCCGGTGAAAGGCAACTTAGGACCATTCTTCGTCAGCTTCGATCTGGACTTCAAAGGCTCTCCCAGTCTGAAAAGATAAAGAAATCAAAATCTTTTTTTTTACACAAGGAAGAATTTACAATTATAATAAATCCTTGGCCAGTACTGAGATTTTTAGATATCATCTGATAAAACGAGTTCAAAATCGAAGGAAAATGGATAAAATTTGCTTTTCTTAAAATAAATATTCGAGATTAATTAGGGGAAAAACATCTTAGGCCGTCAAGGGGGCTAGCTATGATCCAATCTTTTTGATTACTTAAGAAGGACACAAGAGCTTACCATTTCCAATCAAGTGAGCCCTCTATCAAAACGCATATCCATGGGAAAGAAGCAAAGCATAAAAACAACAACAAGTAAAAACATACCTATAATCTTTTTTCTGGCAAAAATAGAAAATTCCACATTTTTATGAATAAGAGCTTGAAATCTGTACAGTAGGGTTCTCTGATATGCTGAGTCTCATTATGTGATTTTTATTAAGATCTTTTGACGTTTTGGAGCTATTTCCCCCTTTTTCAAAAATCAGGAAAATTTTCTCAGGAATGTAACTTTTCCTGGGTAACATTAAACTTAGAGAACTATGTACTTTTTAAATCGGCATTAAACGGGTAAATCAGTGGGTTAATGCCATTCGGGATTTAAAATAAGAGCTCTGAGTCACGAGGTCTTTCTAAATATCAAAATTCATTAAGATCCGATCACCCACTCGTAAGTTAAAAATACCTCAATTTTTTCTATTTTTTCCTCTCCCTTCAACCCATTAGATGGTCGAATAGGGGAAAACGACTTTATCAAGTCAATTTGTGCAGCTCCCTGATACGCCTACCAATTTTCATCGTCATAGCACGTCCAGAAGCACCAAACTCGCCAAAGCACTGAACCCCACCCCCTAACTCCTCCAAAGGAACGGATCCAGTCCGGTTATGTCAATCAAGTATCTACGACATTTACAAGTGCTTTCCAAGATTTCCAGTTTCCCCCTCAAACCCTCCTCAATGTCAACAGATCTGGTCGGGATTTAAAATAAGAGCTCTGAGTCATTAGTTCCTTCTAAATATCAAATTCCATTAAGATTCGGTCACCCGTTCTTAAGATGAAAAAACCTCAATTTTTCTAATTTTTCCAAATTAAAAACCCCCAGCTCTCCCAAAGAGAACGGATCCGTTCAAATTATGTCACTTTCGTATCTATAACTTGTGGTTATTCTTCCCTCTCATTTTACTCTCATTTTTTCTAATTTTTAGAATTAACCCTCCCCCCCCAACTGCCCCAAAGAGAGAGAGGATCCGTTCCGGTTATGTTAATCACGTATCTAGGACTTTTGATTATTTTTCCCATCGAGTTTCATCCCGATTCCTCTACTCTAAGCCTTTTCCCATATTTTAGCTCCCCCAACTCCCCCCTATGTCACCAGATCCAGTCGAAATCTCAAATAAGACCTTTAAGACACGATATTCTTCCAAACATCAAATTTCATTAAGATCCAATCACACCTTCGTAAGTTAAAAATATCTCATTTTTTCTAATTTTTCAGAATTAATCCCCTCCCAACTCCCCCAAAGAGAGTGGATCCGTTCCGGTTATGTCAATCACTTATCTTGGACTTGTGATTATTTTTTCCACCAAGTTTCATCCTAATCCCTCCACTCTAAGCGTTTCCCAAGATTTTAGACCCCCCCCCCACTCCTCCCAATGTCACCGAATCCAATTCTGATTTCAAATAAGAGCTACGAGACACGATATCCTTCCAAGCATCAAATTTCATTAAGATCCGATCACTCCGTCGTAAATAAAAAATAACTCATTTTTTTCTAATTTTTCAGAATTAATCCCCCCCAGCCCCCAATTCCCCAAGAGGGCGGATCCGGTCTAGTTATGTCAATCAAATATCAAATATCTATTTTCCCCACCAAGTTTCATCTCGATCCCTCCACCTTAAACGTTTTCCAAGATTTTAGGCCCCCCTACTCCCCCCAAAGTCACCACGTCCGGTCGGGATTTAAAATAACAGCTCTGAGACAATATATCCTTCCAAACATCGAATTTCATTAAGATCCGATCACCCCTTCGTAAGTTAAAAATAATTCATTTTTTTTTAATTTTT
This sequence comes from Artemia franciscana, assembly GCF_032884065.1. Taxonomy (NCBI): domain Eukaryota; kingdom Metazoa; phylum Arthropoda; class Branchiopoda; order Anostraca; family Artemiidae; genus Artemia; species Artemia franciscana. The sequence goes on along the minus strand of NC_088871.1, from coordinate 17,171,128 downwards.
CAGAATTGATCCCCCCCCCCCAAACTCCCCCAAAGAGGGCGGATCCGGTCTAGTTATGTCAATCACATATTTAAGACTCGTGCTTATTTTTCCAAAAAAGTTTCATCTCGATCCCTCCACTCTAAGCGTTCTCCAAGATTAAAGGTCCCCCCAACTCCCCCCAAAGTCACCAGGTCCGGTCGGGATATAAAATAAGAGCTCTGAGACAAGATATCCTTCCAAACATCAAATTTCATTAAGATCTGATTACCCCTTCCAAAGCTAAAAATAACCCATTTTTTCTAATATTTCAGAATTAACCACCACCCCTAACTCCCCCAAAAAGAGCGGATCCGTTCCAGTTATATCATTTACGCATCTAGGACTTGTGCTTATTTGTCCCACCAAGTTTCATCCCGATCCCTCCACTATAAGCGTTTTCTAAGATTTTAGGTCCTCCCCCCAACTCCCCCCAATGTCATCAGATCCGGTCGAGATTTTAAAAAGAACTCTGAGACACGATATCCTTCCAAACATCAAATTTCACTAAGATCCGATCACCCGTTTGTAAGTTGAAAATACCTCATCTTTTCTAATTTTTCCGATTTAACTGGCCCCCCATTCCCTCCAGATGGTCAAATCGGGAAAACGACTATTTCCAATTTAATCTGGTCCGGTCCCTGATATGCCTGTCAAATTTCATCGTCCTAGCTTACCTAGAAGTGCCTAAAGTAGCATAACCGGGACAGACCGACAGACAGTCAGACAGACCGACATAATTTGCGATCGCTATATGTCACTTGGCTAATATCAAGTGCCATAAAAAATCGAAGTTTGATTTCCTCCTGCGGAATTGGTTAGCTCGACACACCAAGAATTAAGAAATGAATGAAAGAAATGAAAGGAAGAAAGAACGAGGAGGAAAGAAGTTTCAAGCCCATAGACTGTCATTCTATGGTGAAGTAATCGCTCGGGGTCTTCTTGTGTTTACACAAGCGTTTCAGCATGGAAAATGAGCTAAGGGTATTCGATAATTTAAAACCGTTTTGCGAGTCTCAGTATCGACTGACCATCAAAAAGACAAAGGGCCAATTAGCGATTTCTCCTAGGGGACTAGTGACCGTCGAGAGCTATTGAAAATTTGTGGTTTGACTGTGAAATTTGATTGAAAAGAGAATAAAATTTCACACCCCCTGTGTCGGCAAGGTTTTTAATCAAAGCAGGTAGCACTACACTGGACTCGCAAAGCTGCCAAATTGCACAGATGATTTTTCATTTCAGCAAATTTTCAAAGTTTTCCTGACAAGTCTGCAAGAACATCTTAGGGATTGCCCTGTCTTGAACTTAAAAAAGAATGAAGAATGACTACATTTCAAAAAGAAGAACAAGAATTGGCCACAAAAACTAAGAAAACGTATAATGGGCGAGATAAGATGATCCTTTAAAGTATCGAATCCTGTTTAGTACAAGGAATTAAACCGTATCCTAAAACCACACATTATGCTCTTGCCACCTATTTTTATCCTGTCACTTTAACGTGTTAATGATAATCTTTTAATAGAGAATTCTCGATATAATAATATGCATATAATTAGTATTGGAAGAGCTGAGGGCCATATACATAAGTCGTCATTATATTCGTCTAACTACAAATGCATTAAAATCTGATCATAACACTATGAATCTCTAATTGCCATGCCAGTGCCTAATCTCTATTGCCTTCAACACAAAATTTACCACCATGGAATTGTTGATGTAACAATACCAAGAAGTACCATAATCAAAATTTCATTCCAGCCCATTGGCACTAATTTGATATGGCTAGCGGGACCCCGGAAGAAATTGGCCTAGTACATCCTGATCCGCATTGCACAACGGGTAATTATTCTTTTCTTTTATACTTCCCCTAAATTTCTAAAAGTTGCTCCCCCCCCCCCCTGATACATCCTTTCTTCTCAATTGGATCCATATCCTTGTAAACTTAACCGGAATATTCAACTTCGAATTAACTTCCATTCTCTCCCTAGATCTAACTTGCCTATATAATACTAAACTCTCGGATAGACGTACTAACATGTAAAAAAGGAATCAAGAAGATTTTATAATAAAATAATAATAACTATCAATATATAATTTGACAAATTCATTAAAATATTCGTTACCAGAATTGAATGTATGTTGAATGTCTTTCACAATAAGCATGACAATATATTTTTTTTTTAAAGGAAAAACATGCTGCCAAGTTTATTTTTCCTTATGGAATGGTCATACATTAGCACCAATCAAATACGAACAAACGAAGAGAGAGAAAGTGAGAAAGATAGAAATAGAAAATTAGAGAAAAAATGTAAAGGAGAAAATGAAGAGAAGTTAAAGGAGGGATAAAGAGAGGGAAGTGAAAAACATTTACCGCAGCAAGAACATTGACCAGCTTCCCGGCAATTGTAGAACCCTTATCTGGGTTGAAAAATGATATGGTATGCCCAGTATTTCCAAGTCGACTCGTTCTTCCGATGCACATATTCGTCAATATCTGTGGGTAATTCATAGTTGATGACTAGTCCAACGCCCTTTATATCTAAAAAAGGAGAGAAAATCAATTAGTAAACTAAAAAGAATCATTAAAATTATAAAGCTTCTAAGAAATTACTTATTAACAAGAACAAGAGTTAAAAGGTTAGTAAAGCTTTTGAATAATCTTTACAAAAAAAAAAAAAAAAAAAAAAAAAAAAACATTAAAATTGCTCTTCATTAACACCTCCCTGATGATTGAACAAGAAATTAGTATGAGTTTGGCCAGTGGCTGGTTCTTTCACAGATTTAACACAACTTTTTTCAAATTTGACAGCTTATTAACAGTTGAAGCCTTCTTCCCTTAATCGCTATGGATCATGAACCTTTGTATTTGACTGAGTCTAGAATTCTCTCGTCTTAAAATATGGGCTCTAAATGCTACAGATGACATGAAGTTTCCATTAATTTGACTGTTCATTCTCTTTTTGCAAAATAAATTAGTGATAAAACTGCCTTTCTGCTCCTTTGTAACTTCAAAGCTCCCCCTCACAATTCTTAATTATCCAACTTTAAAGACAGAATTTTTGAACATAAAGTAAAAAAAAACTAATTTATACATAGTACCATAGATATTAACGAGAATCACGCAAAGATACGTTCTAAAATCTCATGGTTAGGTACGCGTTCAAAGCACTAAGGAGAAACAAGCAATCATCAGAAAATCTTCAACCATTTATAGTTTTAGTTAGTTCGTCCCCTACTCCCCTAACTGTCATTATTAAGAAAATAAATAACGACATTTTTTTTAAACAATATAACTAGGAACACCCTCAAAACTTAATAATCCTCGACTGGATTACAAGCCGAATAATGACACAGGAGCACGAGAGTAAGAAGCCTTCGATAAATCAACTCCTCACCGCTCTTTTACTAAGAATGGCAGTATATCATCATGTACAGATAATTTGAATATAATATTTCACAAAAAATTCGAACTGTATAACTATTTATGAAAATAAACTATTTTCCCGGAAACAATTTACTTCAATATTTCTATTTTCGGTCAGCAATGCTTTTCTCTCTCCGGTCTTACCGCATATTATTGACCGTATTTTAAACCGCCTACACCGTGGAAAGAGAGCGCTAGTTATAATAATCATAATCATATTCATAAAATAATCAAAATAATAATAAAAACGTCTGCCCGTTTGCCATTTCCTGGATCTTTTTTATAAATTAATAATAAGTAAAATTAATTTAATTGTCATGTTTCGTAAAATTAAATAGTAGTGATAAGTGTTGGTTCTCAGTTTCTAATGAAACCCGATTACATACCACTAGTATTACGATTACCAACAACTCACTGCAGCACCAGACCGTCTGAAGCCAACACAGTTGTGCACACCCCCTCTCCACCCTAATCTATTCAACGCTTCACCCCTTACACCCTACCAATAAGTTCCCAGTTCCTTTAGATACTTTCTTACAGCCTCTTGTCATTTCATTTGGGGACGACTTGCGTGTCGATTGACAAATGATTGGCCAACAAAGACGCTCTTTGAGAATCTTTCCTCTTTCATCCGCAAATCGTGTCCAATCTCCAATTTCCTCTCATTACATCCCTAGAAAGTTGGGTAGAACCACCTTTTTTCTTTATACATTAAGGTTTGAAATACGGTCGGTCAGGTGGATACCTAAAAGAGTTCGCAGCCAATTGTGAAAAACATCCAAGGAATCCTCATCCGTATAGCCAGGACCCATGTTTCAGAATCATACTTGACTACTGTAGCTTTGAATATTCAAATCTTGGCTCCCAAACTTATCTTCCTGTTCTTTCAAACTTCTTAAATTGCAAAAAAAGCACCCTGGGCCTTGGTTATTCTACCTCAAACATCTTCACTGATTACAAAACTTGAAAAAATTTCATGAGACGCCATAAGCTAGATAGCATTGACGTTATTTTCGACACTAGCACCGGATTCCGCTCTTGTAAGTTACATTCATTCTTTGGATTATCTCATCTTTGGCAAAAACATAAATTCACAGCTGAACATTCCAACGGACTGGCAACTGAATAAATTTTTTTTTTCTTATTATCTTGTAGATTTGAAACCGGATCCCATCTAAATTTCAGCTCCGAAAACATACATTAAACCTTACCTAAACAACGAGCAGGCACTGCAATATTGGGACCCCTGTTTTGCCTTATTTATGTTGACCAAATAAAATATTATTTAACTGAAGCTAACATAATTCTATTTGCAGATGATACACTTTTGTTTGTTGCACGTGAAAGTCTACCTTGTTTGTTTAAAAAAATGGAAACCGCTCTCTATGAATTTGTGTCATGGGCGGATTCAAATTATTTAACACTAGACAAATTATATTGTAACACTATACTGTAACACTCAGTTACAGTAAAACAAATTATAGTAAACCAAAAATGATTTATCATTATGTCTTTCATCCTCTTTGTTTATGAGTGTTCCGTAATTAAAATTTAGTAATTTTATTTCTTGATATAAAAGAGTTCAAATCATCTAAAATAAAGCAATTCAAATTGTATCTCTGGTTCAACATGCAGATAATATCAACCTTCAATTCAAAATTGCTAATGATAGTTTATGTGCCCTCTAATGATAGATTTATGGTTAAATTTATTTGAGAGAATTTCTCTAGTCCCTAGAATAGGTCTTTCTCTCTGGGTAGTTTCATTAGCGCCATTTTTTTTTTCAAGTAGACTGGCTCGCCATCTATATTTCCAAAATCATATAGTTTTTTTTTAAGCTCCATTTATTAAGGTGCTGATTTTTTCTCAGAACAAGCAGAAGAGAGGAAAAAACCCTCCGGAAGCACCGCACTGTACCCAACGGTATTTAGTTACCCGTATATTTCGGGGAATAGGTGAGAGGGTCCTTACGCTTCGCTTGTTCCAGGGTGATTTCAGTAGCTTGAGTATTCATTCAGCGCTCGGCGCGCACACTTGAAATAGACATTCTTGGATTTTTATTAACCTTTCCTACAGGTAGCAACTTGTGCTTGCAAGCGAACTGATTGCGGAATAGTGAAACAACAATATACACGATTTTTCTAAGAAATGGCTGGTGATTAATGTCCCAAATGTAAGAAAAATGTTACAAGCGCTCAAGGTGGAATTCAATGCCGTACCTGCACGAAGTGGTTCCATTTCTCCTGAGCATGTGTCACTCCTACTCCAAGCAGAATGTAGCCCATCTGCAGCTATAGGTTAAGATAATGGCAGATCGCACGAAAACCATCAATTCAAATGAACAGGGACGATCAATTCCAAATTCTGGCGATCAAGCACTGTATTCCCATGTGGCACAAAATGGAGCAGTCGGTTTTGGTGCAAGCATACCAACCGCAGCCTACGGTATCAACCCAATCGAAACGCTTCTATTAGCTGAAAAGGAGAAGCAATTACGGGAAGAAAAGCAACGTAACTTGGTCTTAGCAGAAATTCCTGAGTCTGATAATCTTAATGTAATAGAGTCACAAGTAATCATTGAACTTTGCCGAAAGAACAGCTTAGGTGCCAACTTAAAAATCAAGGATTTTATTGAGATTATGCGACTAGGAAGAACAAGAGAAAATGACAAACCAAGAAAGCTCTTTGATAAGCTCCAAGATGACGCTTCAACTTTAGAAAAACGAAACAGCGCTGTGAAAAACACCGGCACCACAACAAGCTACAACCATACAACCCCAGAGCAACAGCAATACAGAAAATCATTCTGATAATATTTCACCATTCATTTTAATTTATAGCTTTATATATTTCGATTATTTATTTTGATATTCCGCAATAAATTATTTATCATTGTGTCGAGGATAACTTCGAAGACCACACTGCCTTTCCATGACGAAAGTAAAACGGTTCAAAATAGGAATGATACCTTTTTATTGACAGTGAATAAATATAAAATTATTTAACTGGATATTTCGAACACATATACAGTAAAACTAAAAGACATGAATAAAAATAAACAAAATTTATACCTAATAAACTAATTACACATAGTTTATTGCTCTTATTTTTTTCAATGCAACAGCCGAGGCAAATCTCTTTGACCTTTTTGGTTCCGGTTCATTAGAATTATCTGACATATTACGTGGACAGAGGTCATAGCTCTTAGGTGAGGTGATATTTACTTTATTTGACCTCAGTAAATTATCATAAATTGAGTCCAATCCAAATTCACCTGTATCTCTGTTTATGGAATTATTCTTGAATAGAATTTTTTTAATTTCGATTGTTTCCCTGAAAGTTTGCTTTAAACCTTGGTCCCTAGAAATCAAAGAAACATTTTCAAACAAAATAAAATGATTTGGAAAATTAAAGATATGCTCCGAGAGGGCCGACGTGAAATCTTCAGGTTTTGGTATTTTGCTTTAAAGACGATGAAATAGAATTATGATGTTGTAGCAATCTCGTTTTTAAATTCTAGTTAGTACGTCCCACATAAGAGCTTCCACAAGTACATGGGATTTTATAAACCCCACTTTGTTGCTCTACGGAACTCCGATCCTTTCCAGAATTTAAACAAGAGCTAAGAGCTCATATGGCACTTGTGACAAGGCGATAAGAGCTAAGAGCCAAGAGATCATATGGTATGAGCTCTAACAAAATTCTATGAATCAATAGATTGATTTAAAAAGGAAAATAAGAGGCTTAATGCCGGTCAGGATTTAAAATAAGAGCTCTGACTCACGATGTCCTTCTAAATATCAAAATTCATTAAGATCCGATCACCCACTCGTAAGTTATAAATGCCCCATTTTTCCTAATTTTTCCTCTCCCTTTAGCCCCTCAGATGGTCGAATCTGGGAAACGACTTTATCAAGTCAAATTGCGCACCTCCCTGACACGCCTACCAATTTTCATCGTCCTACCACGTCCAGAAGCACCAAACTAGCCAAATCACTGAACCCCTCCCCCCAACTCCTCCAAAGAGAGCGAATCCACTACGATTCTGTCAATCACGCATCAAGGACATTTGTTTATTCTATCCACCAAGCTTCATCCCGATTCCTCCACTCCAAGTGTTTTTCCAAGATATTCCCCTCCAACTCCCCCCAATGTCAAAAGATCTGGTCGGAATTTGAAATAAGAGCTCTGAGACATGAATTCTTTCTAAAAATCAAATTTCATTAAGATCCTATCATCTATTCGTAAGATAAAAATACCCCAATTTTCACATTTTCGAAGAATTCTGGTTTCCCCCTCCAACTCCCCCCAATGTCACAGGATCTGGTCGGAATTTAAAATTAGAAATTTAAAGCACAAGATCCTTCTAAATATCAAATTTCATTAAGATCTGGTCACCCTTTCGTAAGTTACAAATACCTCAATTTTCAAAATTATCCTTCCCCCCGATTCCACCAAAGAGAGCAGATCCGGTCCGGTTATGTCAGTCAAGTATCTTAGACAGGTTTCTATTCTTCCCATCCAGTTTCATCCAGATCTCACCAGAAGACAAATAGGATAAAATCACAATTGTTATACTTTGATACAAAGAAAGGGATGAATGAGACTTATTCTTGATTTTACTGAGACCGATATTTCAAAGAACTAAGCACTAGCGAAAAACCAAAACCGATGATGCAGCACAGAACGACTGTTTTATTTTGTGGCCTATAGTTCGAATTCTGTTCGAAACTAAAAATTAAAGGGTAACACTGCTTCAAATCAAGCACGATATTGAACCTTATTTAGAATAAGTACAGTATTTTCGCTGAAATACTACTGCACCTACTATATTAGGCAATTACTCCCTTCTCAAACGAGGAAACTTAAATTGAATGTGCAAATCAAGCTTGAAACCAACAAAAATCTCTACAAATAAGAGCTTGGAGTTTCCCCTCCTTTTCTCATTGTAAAAGTCCAAAACCTTAAAGAGGATTTTGTTTTAGGCACTCAGAAAAGTGGTGTTGATTTAATAATATAGTGGAAATATTTACTTGACCATGAATTAAGTTCTTTAGGCTATTTATTTTTAAATGATAAAAAATGTATTTTTTGGAATAGCATATTCTTCGATAAAGAAGCAGAAGGTGGACTTTGGGAATTATTTTTCTTTTTCTGCTAGAAATTTCAATAAAAATCAAACATCGATTTATTGGTGGAATTAGTGATTTTCTTCAATAATCAGGTCATTTATGTTCTAATTTAGATTTTTTGTTGTTGTTGAGGCTATATAAAAAAAAAAAATCACTAGAAATAGTGATACATCCCTAGGGATGGTAAACGTGCATACAGATCATATAAAGGTCAAAATAATACTTATCAGTTATATAATAAACACTCGGGAAATGAAATTTGATTAATGTTAATGAAATAAAATAAAAATCAAAATCAATTTGATTCCAAACATCAAATTTCATTAAGATCCAATCACCCGCTCATAAGTTAAAAATACTTCATTTTTTCTATTTTTCTGAATTAACCGCCCCCCCCCCAAATTGTCAAATCGGGAAAACGACTATTTCTAATTTAATCTGGTCCGGTCCCTGATACGCCAAATTTCATCGTCCTAGCTTACCTGGAAGTGCTTAAAGTAGCAAAACCGGGACTTTAGGTTTCCCTCCTCCAACTCCCCCCAATGTCATCAGATCCGGTCGGGATTTAAAATAAGAGCTCTGAGACACAATATCATTCCAAACATCAAATTTCATTAAGATCCAATTACCCACTCATAAGTTAAAAATACTTCATTTTTTCTATTTTTTGCGAATTAACCGGCCCCCTACTCCCCCCAGATGGTCAAATCGGGAAAACGACTATTTCTAATTTAATCTGGTCCGGTCCCTGATACGCTTGCCAAATTTCATCGTCCTAGCTTACCTGGAAGTGCCTAAAGTAGCAAAACCGACAGACCGACAGAATTGGCGATTGCTATATGTCACTTGGTTAATACCAAGTGCCATAAAAACTAGCCAAAGTATTACTACCTCTTAAAGCTACCTATAGACCATTATTTTGTAAAATTCTTTTACGTTTTTCACTCAAACCTGGAACATATGGTAGAGAACAAAAAATATCTTTCTTTTCTGTTGTTTCCAGAATATCGTCAGAACATTCTAGAAATTTTTTCCTTCTTTTCGAAAAAGTCTGGTCAATTAACCAACCCGGATAATGGTTACTTATTAAAATCTCGTTTAACAACAATAATTCCTCCTCAATGAATTTTGGAGAACAAATTCTAAAAATGCGGTCAGTTAAAGATATGATTAAACCAATTTTTACTTGGCGAGCTTGACCGGAGAAAAACGACACAAATCTGTTATTGTTAGTAGGTTTTCTGTAAATATTAAAATCCAGACTATTTTCATTTTTTAAAAGAAGGACATCCAGAAAGGGAAGTTTATTATCCTCTTCTAATTCTATTGTAAATTTTAAATCCCCTCCCCAAAAATTAAGATGTTCTAAAAAACTTTTTAATTCCTCCACCCCATAATTCCATACTGAAATTATGTCATCCATATATCTCCCCCAAAATTTATGTTTTGAAAAATATGAATCTAACGCTATTGTTTCAATATTTTCTACAAAACAACTTGCTAATAAAGGACTTAAAGGGGCGCCCATGGGTAAACCATTTACTTGTTCGAAAAAACCCCCTCTGAATTGAAAAAAATAAGAGAACATGTTGCACAACCTAACTAAATTCATAATTACACCGACTTCCAAAACTGTTTCACCACCAATTAAGTCCAAATTTCTTAGCATCTTTCTCTCAAGAAGAATTTCTGCGGCTTTTACATCAATACTTGTATACATTGACACTATGTCGAAACTTGAAATTATAGAATTTGAAGAAATCTCAACTTCTTTTAGTTTTTTTTTACAAGTTCTGACAAATTCTTAATGTAAGAAATTTGTGTAGACATGAGTGGTTTACATAATGACACTAGCCACTTACTCAGACCACTTGTTGGTGACTTGTTACTCACAACAATTGGTCGTATCGGCAGATTTGGCTTATGTATCTTTGGAAGTCCATATAATTTAGGGCACAAAGAAACTCTTGGAAGAATTTGTAGAAAAGTTGAGGTGTAATCTTCCCTTCTTCCTTCAAACTCTTTAACTCGTTCTTAAACTTCTTTGTGTATAAGTCCGTCGGGTCAAAAGAAAGTTGTTTGTACGTTTTTTCATCTTTCAGTGAAGCGTTTAATTGTGAGTCGTAGTCCTTGGTGTCCATTGTCTGCTTTTGTAATAATAATAGATTCATCCCTTCTTAAATTATTAAGAATATTTATGTCTTTGATAGAATTGTTAGGGATTTCTGGTTTTAAAGCAAACTCTGACAGGGTTTTAACTGTAGAAGCTCCTACTAGACTAAAAACTTTGATTAGGATCGGGTTTCTATGTAAATATGTTTCTACTGAAGAGATAATTTCTTCTACTGGGACTTTATTAGTTTTAAACCAAAATTTTGGACCTTTTTCTAATACGGACTTTTCTTGTCACGTTCAGGTCCTTGATGAAAAATTAATTGCACCTGGTCCAAGAGTTGACGAAGTACGACTTTATTTTCAGATAATTTTGAAAACTTTTTAAGTAATTTTTTTCTGGAAAGGTGAAAGTCATGATTGAAATGATATCTTGCTGTTTGTTGAATAAAACACAAAATCACTTGCACTCACCTTTTTTTATATAATATTTTCCGGGAAAAGTTTATCTTTCACTAATAAAGCTCTTTTTCTCCTTTTATCTTTAATCAGATGATTTAAAGTCTTGAATTGTAGACCTCAACTTTTCCTGGAAAATATTATTATGGCAGTTACCCCCCGTCACATAGAAAATTACGCCCCTAAGCTCCAACTCTTGAAAAGAGGAAATAAAAGGCCTTTAGATAATTCCACAAACAACATTGGCCGCTCAAAGCAAAGAATATAAATTAAGGAACGGGATTTCAAGATCCCGATCCCAAATTTTTTGAAAAGACAACGGCTTCCTTCCTCTTCGCTATAAGAGCAAGTTGTCAAGAGACATATTCAAGTTAAAAAAAAACAAAAAAAAAACACATAATTATGTAGGAGTAACAAAACTAAATTTATTTATTGACAAATCCGAGCTTTTAGAGAGAGACATTCTTGTTTAATAGCTGTGACGAGTCTCAGATTCTTATTTGCTTCGCATTGAATGCTCAGGAGCAGAAAAAATACAGTAATAATAAAGAAACGATGCAAATAGGTCACAACTTTGGGGATGTTCCCTTAGGATATCGATTAATTTTAGAGAATAATTTTCATATAAATGACGCGTAAAAAACCCAAACGTCCAATGTTTTACTAATGGTTTTACTTTCTACACCGCAAAATAGTATGAAATTGAATTTATTTTGAGAAAGAGAATAGAGATTTATTTTCACTGAGCGAAGCGAAGTACAGGTCCCAAAAAGACTAACCTTGGCTGCTACATTTGAAAATTTGCTAAAATTTATTCCAGCAGTAGTTCCTCGGTGAAAAAGGAGCACATCGGTTTCTTCCTCCTCTGGAATATAGGTTACTCCACCACGCTCTGGCTCAGTCGTCTCGCTAGCTGATTACGAATCATCCAATGGCCCTTTTCTACCACCACAACCCCTTCCCCCACGGCCTCTTCTAACACAAAATCTGGAACTTGTCCAATCATAAATTCACGAAAATAAAAGTATTAACAAAAAATCCAAAGAATGTATAAGGTTTAAAATATTCTTAATAACATTACAGCAACCTTATGGTAACCGTAAATAGGCTAAAAAAAGTTTTTTTTTGATTTTTTGAAATCTGTGACGTTTCTAAAATATGTGTGTTTTTACGATGTCCCTACATTATCCAATATTCGCCTGTATCAATGAATTTATCCTATGCACGATTGTAAATTCCCTCACACAACTTCAATTGCCGAAGCATAGGCATCAAGATGCAGTCTTTTTCAACATTTACCCATGGCCTAATTTTTTTCGTTCTTAGCTAAATAGACGAACTCTTTCTTTCATAAGGAGGTAGGAGGATGTCAGAACCCCAAAGCAATGTGAGTAATATAAAAAGCACCCGAATTTACTAGAGAAGTCTTAAATAGTTTCCTGATTTGGGCAAGATTTGTATTTTTGCTATCCAATCATACAGATTTGCCACCCGGTGAAAAAAGAAAACACTAGATTTTCGTGATTTATTGGTGGAATTAGTGATTTTCTTCAATAATCAGGTCATTTATGTTCTAATTTAGATTTTTTTTGTTGTTGTTGAGGCTCTATAAAAAAAATCACTAGAAATAGTGATACATCCCTAGGGATGGCGACTGTGCATACAGATCATATAAAGGTCAAAATAATACTTATCAGTTATATAATAAACACTCGGGAAGTGAAACTTGATTAATGTTAATGAAACAAAATATGAAAAATATAATAGTTTAGAAAACAGTTTAGGCTATATATTTGCAGATTAGGGGGGGGGGGGTTGAAGGATACCATATACCAAGAATAGAATAACTGAGATAATTGGGCATAGTTAAAATGACTCATAGTCAAATAACTGAGGAATAGTGGCTTTAAAAGATCCTTTAGGTTAAGTTTTTATAACAAAAAGCGGCGAGAAACTACGGGTCCAACAGGAGGAGGAGGAGGGGGACTGAATGGTTAAAATGCAAAAAAAAAATCGAGACACCGAAAAATAACGGCAAAAATAGTTAACAGATAGGAAAACTATATGGATCTTGAGATATTGGGGATAGGAGGCTGGAAGTTTGTCCAAATGCGTGATTTCCAAGACAATACTGGCTGTATTAAACAATCCCAACAATAATGAAAGATAAACTTCTAACCAGTGAAGCAAGCGCTTCACTGGTTAGAAACCTTTGCTAAACCATCTTTGCTGCAACAGGTTAGTTTAAAAATACAGAAAAAAAACGATACTACAAAAGCTTTTAAAACAGAAAAACTTAAAATGAAAGCCATGGAGAACAGAGAAAACATATGCATAAAATCAAACTAAAAAGTGACTGAACATAAAAACAGAGAATCAAAATAGCCGAAGTCTGAAGGTGAAAGTACAAAGAAAAAGAAAAGAAGCCTAAAGCACAAAAAAAGAAAGAAAATAAAACATTAAGAGACTGAAACCAAAGATTTAATTGCAAATTTTTATCGAATGTGTTTTTAGTGAGGCTTAATTTTTGTATATTAACAACTGAGGTGTTAATGTTTTGACAATTATAACTATTAAGATTAATAAAATAGTAGAAAATGGTGAGGGGCAGTCATCAAAAAAACAGTAGCATATTTTGACTTTTGCATTCCAAAGTTTATTATCACATTTATAATCAATAGCCTAAGAAATCCTGAAAAACTAACTTCAATGATGATAAAACAATTTTTGTAAAAAATCTACTTAGTTCATTTTAAATTGTACTGTTATATTAAAATTGTAGTCTCAGATTTGAAGTCTACAAGCTTAAAAGCCCATAAATGTACACGTTAATATTAATTAAATATTATTTGTGAAACACATATGATGATATTAAACTGAAAACTTATAGCCCTTTGAATAAAAATTTTCTTAAGCCAAACTTTGAAAGATGAGAATTATAAATCAGGCGAAAGATTCCCTAGGAATTTGCTGACGTAATGAGATTCGGTTGTACAGCCAGCCACTATGGCTGGGGAATTTCCGCTTATTGCGTAGTAATTGGAAAAATTTCAAAAGTAGGCGGTGCCACGAGAACTTGTAATGAAATTCATTTGTAATTAGCGTCAGTTATTAAATGACTTTAGAGCTGTACACACGTAAAGACTTGTAAGAATTTATCCTTTTAGAAAGCATAGGAAGAGTACTTTATAGAAAAGAATCAGAATATGGGAAATGTTACATTTGAAGAATTTATGCTGGAAATGCGAAATGAAATATACAAGCAAAGAGCCTTCAGAATTTATAATGGTGACAACACATTTAGAAGCCACAACGAAGAAGGACGAGAAAAACAGATGTTTAGATTGAGAATGAAAAGTGAACTTTTTGCAGAGACAGTGTATTTTTTGGTAAATGGCACAGGTTTTACACCAAAGAATACTGCTCAGGTTGCTACTACCCAAGAAACGCCGAATCAGCAAGAACAAAGCAAATCAGAGGCAGATTTATCAGCAGGAGAATTATTGACTGATGGCCAAATTGCCAAACCGAAAGAACTGAGCATATACGAAAGCCTTAGAAAAAGGCTTGAAAGACTTCGAGACAAGAATGGACAAATTGCCAAGCAAATTGCAAAGAAAATTAGTATCTATGAAAGACTTGGACCTCATGTAAGAATTCAAGAAAAGCATAGCCAAATTATAGAAAAAATTAGTATTTATGAAAGACTTGGACCTCATGTAAGTATTCAAGAAAAGCATGGCCAAATTACAGAACAAATTAGTATTTATGAAAGACTTGGACCTCCTGTCAATATTAGAGAAAAGCCTGGCAAAGAGTTTTACAAGAAGTCATCAAAATTGGCTGATGATGAAAAATTCAATCGCAGCAATTTTAGAAGAAATTACCAACCAAATAGAGCAATACATGCTGGGAGGACTGGTGGCCCAGGTTCTCAACCTCAGATAAGTTCAATAGAAACAAACAAGTTCGGGGACCAGAAAAAACACAAAGAGCAAAGTTGATAAATAAACGCTGTAAGTATGGAAGAGAATGTTACAACAACAAATGTGCATTTATTCATTAGAACAAGTTATAATTTTTCGATCTGACAGATAATAAATTATTTGTTTAATATTCTTTTATGTTAGTTTGAAAAATTCGAGTTTTTATGGATATCAAAATTGATTATTGCTTAAGCTAGTTTTTAGATTCTTGGTAGTGTTTTTTTATACTATGTTTGTCATTCTTGAAGATGTTCTCTTTGTCGTAAATTTTGATGTATAGAGAAAAAGAACATCTTCCCCAATTCGTTTTTGGCACAGAAAAAAGATAATTTTAGCAAAACCAGGCGACAATGAGTGAAGATAGCCTCTTCATGACACCCCTGTCGGCTGAGCAAATAATACTCACTTCAAAGTAAGTGAGGGGGACCTGGAAGCTAGCTAAAACTAACTAAATATATGAATAGGTCTTGAAAAAAAATTATTTCATTATTAGCTAACTCAAACATCGGCACCCACATTTAGGATCAGGGAAGAGGCCAGTCCTCCCTCCTATCCTTTTTTAATAATGTTGCCATTATCTGGCAATGAGGTAGCCCTCTAAATTTTCCTAAGTGATATCTGGGTTTAAATATTTTTATAAATCTTGTCAGAAAACCCCCTTTAAGAATATTCCAGAAAATCTCCCAATCACTGTGGAAAGTTGTTCCCATGGAAAACTCTCATATGGAGAATTTCTACCATGTTAGATCCCCCCATCTCATAGAAAAATCCTCCAGATAATTCCAATCACACTTAAAATCTCCCCTGGAAAATATCCATACGTTAAATTTAGTCAGCAAAGGCAAAGTGAAAAAATAATTTCGTGGAGGAATGCTCGTAATTTCACCAGTATAAACATTTTCCCCGGAAAGCTCACCCCAAGGGAATTATCACCATAAAATTTTCCCAGGCAGAAAATTCCCAATGTCCCCCACAAAAATGTCTATATACTTCCAAATAATAAATACTAAAACATCTTAGGAAAAACATCTTAGGCCGTCAATAGACGCACACACTGGATTTTATCTTTTCTGGAGAGGGGGGGGGGGGGTATAAAAAATTTGATAATTTGAATAGAAAGTACCCAGAAATTGAAAGAAATTCAGGATTTCTTTTTAACCCCCTACATACGCCCCTGGCTGTCCAAACTCAAAGCATGGATGTCCAAACTCAAGGCATGGCCGTCCATAATCTGTAGTAGAAAAAAAAAATGTTGGCCTAAACATATAATTACGAATCGTTTTAAAAAATCAAAACATTTCAAAAATGTGAGCTAAATAAATTACTGCTAGTAAGCGGTGTAAGCATTTTTTTAGTTCAGTCAACTTATTTTCGTGGAACATTTTTGCAATCCACTCACGTTCACTATTTCTAGAAAGAAAATATACCGCCTTTTAATAGCCGGGATAACGAATGCTGAGCGACAAATCTAGGAAGACAAGCAGATGCAGTTTCTGGAGACCTATTAAAAAGTTTATTTTTTTGGGAGGAATTAAATCCAATCCCCCCCCCCAAAAAAAATGTCTAAACACTTCCAAATAACAAATACTATACATAAAAAGGTAAATTTTGTAACTTACAGCCTTTTCCCCAGAAATTGTGGGGGTTCGTTTGATCAACAAATGAATAGTTAGTTTTAACTATGATGAAAAAAATGACTATAAAGTATAGATCGGACGACTTCGAAGGGGGGGGGGGGGGAAGTTGGACGGGGCTAGCTATCATCCAATCTTTTTTATTACTTAAGAAGGACAAAAGAGCTTAGTATTTCCAATCAAGTGATCCCTCTATAAAAACGCGCATCCATGGGAAAGAAGCAAAACATAAAAACAACAACAAGTAAAAACATAACTATAATCTTTTTTCTGGCAAAAATACAAAATTCAACATTTTTATGAATAAGAGCTTGAAATCTCTACAGTAGGGTTCTCTGATATACTGAATGTCATTATGTGATTTTTATTAAGATCTTTTGACGTTTTGGAGCTATTTCCCCCTTTTTCAAAAATCACAAAAACTTTCTCAGGAATGTAACTTTTCCTGGGTAACATTAAACTTAGAGAACTATGTTTATTTTAAATTGGCATTAAACGGGTAAATCAGAGGGTTAAAGCCATTCGGGATTTAAATTAAGAGATCTGAGTCACGAGGTCCTTCTAAATATCAAAATTCATTAAGATGCGATCACCCGTTCGTAAGTTAAAAATAGCTCTATTTTTTCTATTTTTTCCTCTCCCTTCAGCCCATTAGATGGTCGAATCTGGGAAAACGACTTTATCAAGTCAATTTGTGCAGCTCCCTGATACGCCTACCAATTTTCATCGTCATAGTACGTCCAAAAGCACCAAACCCGCCAAAGCACTGAGCCCCACCCCCTAACTCCTCCAAAGAGAGCAGATCCAGTCCGGTTATGTCAATCACATATCTACGACATTTATAAGTGTTTTTCCAAGATTTCCAGTTTCCCCCTCCAGCCATCCCCAATGTCAACAGATCTAGTCGGGATTTAAAATAAGAGCTCTGAGACATGAGTTCGTTCTAAATATCAAATTTCATTAAGATTCGGTCACCCGTTCTTAAGATGAAGATACCTAATTTTTCCAAATTAACAAACCCCAGCTCCCCCAAAGAGAACGGATCCGTTCCAATTATGTCAATTTCGTATCTATAACTTGTGGTTATTCTTCCCTATCATTTTACTCTCATTTTTTCTAATTTTTTAGAATTAACCCTCCCCCCAACTGCCCCAAAGAGAGAGGATCCGTTCCGGTTATGTCAATCACGTATCTAGGACTTTTGCTTATTTTCCCCACCAAGTCTCATCCCCATCCCTCCACTCTAAGCGTTTTCCACGATTTTAGCCCCCCCACCGACTCCCCCCTATTTCACCAGATCCAATCGGGATCTCAAATAAGAGCTTTGAGACACGATATCCTTCCAAACATCAAATTTCATTAAGATCCGATCACTCCTTCGTAAGTTAAAAATACCTCATTCTTTCTAATTTTCAGAATTAATCCTCCCCCCAAACCCCCAAAGAGAGTGGATCCGTTCCGGTTATGTCAATCACTTATCTTGGACTTGTGATTATTTTTCCACCAAGTTTCATCCTGATCCCTCTACTCTAAGCGTTTTCCAAGATTTTAGGTCCCCCCCCCAACTCCCCCCAATGTCACCGAATCCAGTCTGGATTTCAAATAAAAACTATGAGACATGATATCCTTCCAAGCATCAAATATCATTAAGATCCGATCACTCCTTCGTAAGTAAAAAATAACTCATTTTTTCTAGTTTTTCAGAAATAGCCCCCCCCCGCCCCCAACTCCCTCAAAGAGGGCAGATCCGGTCTAGTTATTTCAATCACATATCTAGGACTTGCTCTTATTTTTACCACCAAGTTTCATCTCGATCCCTCCACTCTAAGCGTTTTCCAAAATTTTAGCCCCCCTCCCAACTCCCCCCAAAGTCACCAAGTCCGGTCGGGATTTAAAATGACAGAAATTAATCAAAGCAGGTAGCACTACACTGGACTCGCAAAGCTTTGCACAGATGATTTTTCATTTCACCAAATTTTCAAAGTTTTCCTGACAAGTCTGCAAGAACATCTTAGGGATTGCCCTTTCTTGAACTTAAAAAAGAATGAAGAATGACTACATTTCAAAAAGAAGAACAAGAATTGGCCACAAAAACTAAGAAAACGTATAATGGGCGAGATAAGGTGATCATTTAAGGTATCGAATCCTGTTTAGTACAAGGAATTAAACCGTATTCTAAAACCACACATTATGCTCTTGCCACTTATCTTTATCCTGTCACTTTAACGTGTTAATGATAATCTTTAAATAGAGAGTTTCCAATATAATAATATGCATATAATTAGTATTGGAAGAGCTGAGGGCCATATACATAAGTCGTCATTATATTCGTCTAAATACAAATGCATTAAAATCTGATCATAACACTATGAATCTCTAATTGCCATGCCAGTGCCTAATCTCTATTGCCTTCAACACAAAATTTACCACCATGGAATTGTTGATGTAAGAATACCAAGAAGTACCATAATCAAAATTTCATTCCAGCCCATTGGCACTAATCTGAGATGGCTAGCGGGACCTCGGAAGAAAATGGCCCAATACACCCTCCTCCGCATTGCACAACGGGTAATTACTCTTTGCTTCTATACTTCCCATAAATTTCTTAAAGTTGCTCCTCCCCCCCCCCCCGATAGACCCTTTCCTCTCAATTGGATCCATATCCTTGTAAATTTAACCGGAATATTTGACTTCGAATAAACTTTCATTCTCTTCCCAGATCTAACTTGCATATATAATACTAAAATCTCGGATAGACGTACTAACATGTAAAATCAGTAATCAAGAAGATTCTATAATTAAATAATAATAACTATCAATATATAATTTGACAAATTCACTAAAATATTCATTACCAGAATTGAATGTATGTTGAATGTCTTTCACAATTAGCATGACAATATATTTCTTTTGGAAAGGAAAAACATGCTGCCAAGTTTATTTTTCCTTATGGAATGGTCATACATTAGCACCAATCAAAAACGAACAAACGAAGAAAGAGAAAGTGAGAAAGATAAACAACGAAAATTTGAGAAAAATGTAAAGGAGAAAATGAAGACAGGTTAAAGGAGGGATAAAGAAAAAAGAGAGGGAAATGAAAAACATTTACCGCAGCAAGAACATTGACCAGCTTCCCGGCAATTGCAGAATCCTTATCTGGGTTGAAAAATGATATAGTACGCCCAGTATTACCAAGGCGACTCGTTCTTCCGATACACATATTCGTCAATATCTGTGGGTAATTCATAGTTGATGACTAGTCCAACGCCCTTTATATCTAAAAAAGGAGAGAAAATCAATTAGTAAACTAAAAGGAATCATTAAAATTATAAAGCTTTTAAGAAATTACTTATTAACAAGAGTTAAAAGGTTAGTAAAGCTTTTGAATAATTTTTACCATACGATCCAAATAGGTGAGTCTCGTTAAGCAAAAAAAAAAAAAAAAAAAAAAAAAAAAAAAAAAAAAAAAAAAAAAAAAAAAAAAAAAAAAAAAAAAAAAGCTCTTTATTAACACCTCCCCGATGATCACATTTGGGGACGACCTGCATTTCGATTGACAAATGATTGGCCAACAAAGACGCTCTTTGAGAATCTGCCCTCCTTCATCCGCAAATCTTGTCCCATCTCCAACTTCCTCTCATCACATCCCTAGAAAGTGGGATAGAACACATTTTTCTTTATACATTAAAGTTTGAAATACGGTCGGTCAGGTGGATACCTAAAAGAGTTCGGAGCCAATTGTGAAAAACACCCAAGGAATCCTCATCCGTCTAGCCAGGACCCATGTTTCAGAATCATATTTGACTACTGTAGCTTTGAATATTCAAATCTTGGCTCCCAAACTTATCTTCCTGTTCTTTCAAACTTCTTAAATTGCAAAAAAAGCACCCTGGGCCTTGGTTATTCCACCTCAAACATCTTCACTGATTACAAAACTTGACAAAATTCCATGAGACGCCATAAGCTAGATAGCATTGACGTTATTTTCGACACTTGCACCGGGTTCCACTCTTGTAAGTTAAATTCATTCTTTGGATTATCTCATCTCTGGCAAAAACATAAATTCACAGCTGAACATTCCAACGGACTGGCAACTGAATAATTTTTTTTTCAAAAAAAAAATTTATTTCAAGCAATTTTATTTCTTGATATAAAAGAGTTCAAATCATCTAAAATAAAGCAGTTCAAATTGTATCTCTGGTTCAACATGCAGATAATATCAACCTTTAATTCAAAATTGCTAATTATAGCCTCTAATGATAGTTTATGTGCCCTCTAATGATAGATTTATAGTTAAATTTATTTGAGAGAATTTCTCTAGTCCCTAGAATAGGTCTTTCTCTATGGGTAGTTTCATTAGCGCCATCTTTTTTCTCAAGTAAACTGGCTCGCCATCTATATTTCCGAAATCATATAGTTGTTTCTTTCCTCCATTCATTAAGATGCTGATTTTTCCTCAGAACAAGCAGAAGAGAGGAAAGAACCCTCCGGGAGCACCGCACTGTCCCCCACCGGTATTTAGATACCCGTATATTTCGTGGAATAGGTGAGAGGGTCCTTACGCTTCGCTTGTTCCAGGGTGATTTCAGTAGCTTGAGTATTCATTCAGCGCTCGGCGCGCGCACTTGAAATAGACATTCTTGGATTTTTATTAACCTTTCCTTCAGGCAGCGACTTGTGCTTGCAAGCGAACTGATTGCGGAATAGTGAAACAAAAATATACACGATTTTTCTGAGAAATGGCTGGTGATCCATGTCCCAAATGTAAGAAAAATGTTACAAGAGCTCAAGGCGGAATTCAATGCCGTACCTGCACGAAGTGGTTCCATTTCTCCTGAGCATGTGTCACTCCTGCTCCAAGCAGAATGTAGCCCATCTGCAGCTACAAGTTAGGATAATGGCAGATCGCACGAAAACCATCAACTCAAATGAACAGGGACGATCAATTCCAAATTCTGGCGATCAAGCACTGTATTCCCATGTGGCACAAAATGGAGCAGTCGGTTTTGGTGCAAGCATACCAACCGCAGCCTACGCAATCAACCCAATCGAAACGCTTCTATTAGCTGAAAAGGAGAAGCAATTACAGGAAGAAAAGCGACGTAACTTGGTCTTACCAGAAATTCCCGAGTCTGATAATCTTAATGTAATAGTCACAAGTAATCATTGAACCTTGCCAAAAGAACAGCTTAGGTGCCAACTTAAAAATCAAGGATTTTATTGAGACTAGGCGACTAGGAAGAACAAGAGAAAATGACAAACCAAGAAAGCTCTTTGATAAGCTCCAAGATGACGCTTCAACTTTAGAAAAACGAAACAGCATTGTGAAAAACACCGGCACTGCAACAAGCTACAGCCATACAACCCCAGAGCAACACAGCAATACAGAAAATCATTCTGATAATATTTCACCACTCATTTTAATTTGTGGTTTTATATTTTTCGATTATTGTGTTGCGAGAGCAACACTTTGGTTTTGTCCCGGTTTTTTTTTTTTTTTTTTTCCTATGCCGCCGATCTCAGCTTATTCCTGGAAACTGGTAAGGGTCTAACCTGTCCGGTTTTTACGGAAAGTGTGGACCTCAGGCCGGATTGATGAATATGACATTACATTTTGGAAAGCTCCGTAGAACTCTTGCCTGGGGCCAAAAAGGATGGTTTTTGCTTGTCCTCGAGCCAGAGCCTATGGTGTGCGAAGTGAAGTGGAGTTATATAGCCCATGTCAGAGAGGAGTATCTGAAGTTGTGCAGCCAAGCTTTCGTTTCATCAAACCATGTTTCTGCTTTCGAGTGGAAAGCTCCGTTCTAGCAGGCTAGCAGGCAGGCACCAGTTTCAAATTGAAGATGGACTAAAATCTATAAGTGTTAAATATATGCGGTAGTTCCCCGGCCCCACAGCCAATATATCTTCTTTGAGTGATAAATATAAAAATTTACAGAAACAAAAAAGTGCGATTTTCCCACGGGTCCAAAAGTGCTGCCATCTATTGTTTCTAGCCATTTCTGTTCGTGATTTCAGCTGACTTTACCATCCTTTCTTTTTTCTACTTGGGATTGCAATAGAGAAATGGTATCAGATATACCTCTTAAACTTTAAAAGTTCTCTCATTGCTAAAGAAATTAGAGCTTATCCTTTGCTCCTTTCTAAGTGGTGGTGTTAGAAAGTTGGCCTCCGGCAAAAAAGTCAATTTTTGAACTAAGACAGATAGAATTTTTTTTCAATGAGAATCGATAGACCTTGATGAGCTGATCAAAGTATATGTCATCCATTTTTTGTTACAAAAATTCCTTCATGACATACACCAGTTTGAAAGTTTCAAGGGGTTGACAACTTCAGTGGTAAGGTACACACTTGAACCAAAAATAGGCCGATACCAATTGTGAGATATGTAGGGGACTTCCAAGCAACAGTCGATTATTAGCTTATAATCATCTTTGGCAATGAGGGGTTTGCAACTTTTGCTGATTGGTGTACCTATTATCTGTTTCTGGTGTAATTGATGGTAAGAACAACTTGGTTCCCGATTGTAAGACATGTAGGGGAGTTGTAAGTAATAATCGGCTGTTAGGCTACAATGACTTCAGCGACAAGGGGTTTGCAACTTTTGCTAGTTGGTGTACCCATTATTTGTTTCCGGTGAACTTGGATGTATATCACGGGAGAGGGACTTGTAAGTAAGAATCGGTTGCTAGAGGAGGTTCATCAGAGGCTAAAAATTTGTGCAAATTGGTGCACATCTATGGTATTTGATCCTGAAAAGTCACGAATAGCTTTATAATACCAACTAGATTATATAAGATAATGTTCCAAGTTTCCATCGGTCACGATGTCTACGATTGAAAAGGATAAAGTTCAACTGGCTGCAAACTCAATTTAGTCCCTTCTTCCGATATTCTTTTGCTGTTGTTTTTTCAACGCTGAAGAACTTGATCATGTGATTACTGATTGTGTTCTGCTTTGAATATGCCGTTTTGAATGCTTTGATAGTTTTGACAACTTCAGAATTTAACCGATAGCGAAGAAACAAAACCAAAGTGTTGCTCTCGCAACACTTTTATCAGCGAAACCGGACAAAGGTTGCCGCAACACTTCACGTTGCCCAGGCAACGTAGGTCTAGTTTATTTTGATATTCCGCAATAAATTATTTATCATTGTGTCGAAGACTCAAGACTTCCAGATCGCAAGTTTTTGCTTTAAATATTTCAATAGCCTCCTTCCGTCATCATTCTAAAATATGTTCACAATAAATCAATATCTGCATTCTTATTACACCCAACATTCTTGTGACACCGTCCAAGAAGCACTCTAAATGAAAAGAGCCTCTATTTTAATTAGATTTTTTGCACAAAATATTTGGAATCTACTATCATTCGATATCCGGAATTCAAGCGAGCAGCGAAAGGTCATTACAAGAAAATCTTTTAGTGCTCTCTACATTTAGACCCCCCCCCCCTCGTTTTCTTTTTAGTATTTCTAGTTACCTATTTATAACTTAAGGTTGTTTTTTTCTTTCCTTTTTTTTAGTGTTCAATTGGTTCCGTGTTGCTTATTTTTTCCGTTTGTTGTTTGGTGTTTAATTAAAATAAATTATTTCCCTGCCCTAGCCATAAGCATATAATTATAAGCT
The DNA here is from genome assembly GCF_032884065.1 of Artemia franciscana. Classification (NCBI taxonomy): domain Eukaryota; kingdom Metazoa; phylum Arthropoda; class Branchiopoda; order Anostraca; family Artemiidae; genus Artemia; species Artemia franciscana. The sequence goes on along the minus strand of NC_088871.1, from coordinate 17,146,735 downwards.
GGAAAGGTTTTCAAAGCCAGTCTGGGCACTAACCATTTTATCATTCTATGCAAAAATTATTATTAATAACTAATTAACATCCTATATAATTATGATTATTTTATATCTACTGTAATCCCTATTCTATTAAATTTCTTAAATAATTTAATCTGATTGTATTGTTTCTCGAGTCAATATGGGTACAAGCGATTAAGTGCTCTTTCTTATTGGTTATTCGCTCTTCTATTTAAGTGCTATTATTAATAATTAAAATTCTATATAATTGTAAATTTATTCGAATTCCTTTTCAAATTAACTTGCATAATAGCTTTTTTTATCAACCTAGTTTTTTTCTGGATTTAGCCTGGGCACAAGCCATGAAGTTTTCCTTTTTGATTTTTACCTTTTCGTTTAATTATTGTATGCGATTAATATTAATAATTATTAGTCTAAATATTTATCCTATCAGTGTAATTATTCATTTACATTTATCGAAGAAACAGTTTTTCAGCAACCAGTTCTTTTCAGGTTTTTCAGGAGCTGGCCTGGGGAAAAGCCACATAGTACCCTTTCTTATTAGTCTTTCCAATTTTTATATAATTATTATTAGAAATTAATTAACATTCTATAAAATTACCATAATTTCACAGTTATTCAAATCCCTTTCATATTTAACTGATTCCATAGTTTTATGAACTTGTGGTTTTTCCAGAGCCGGTCGGTTCGCATGCCATGAAGTCCCTTTTCTTCATAATGACTGGAATTACCCACTTCTGAACAGGTGTAGGTTGGGTACATCCACATTTCTATATTTTAGCTAATATTATTGAACGCCTTCTGGCAGCTCAAAAGAATCAATTCCACTAGGAAGGTCTTCGCCTGTTACCTATAAAATCCAATACAAGGAGGATTAATAATTTAACTTACAATATAACAATATTCTAGACTAGACATTATTCCCGACATATAGAGTTACTCAGTTAGAATCTGGTCATGAGCATCATAAGAACATTTACTTTGAAATAAAAGGGAATAAAGTGACTAGTATTAGGGGAGGAGGGGTCTTAATTATACTTACAAAAAAGCAATGGAAAAAAGTCACAGTAATTAATAACTAAATTAATAATATAAGTCACATGAGAAACTTAGTACTTAGATTCGAAATAATTACTTAAATAAGTACTTAAAAGTTAAAAATTTACATTTTTGTAACAATTCGTTCATCAAAAGTAAAACTAAGACTATTAAATTCCTCTAGATGCTCCTTTTTTAACAGTATTTAATATAAACTAAAAAACCAGAGCTTTTTTTGGAGACGAGGTCGAGAAGGGTGAATAGTCCTAGAAGAAAAATGTGATGACAAGAAAAGGATGCAGTTTTTCAATTTAGGCAACAGTCTATATGAAAAATTTCTTCCTATTAATTTCTTCCTATTAGTTGTCAAGAGACATATTCAAGTAAAAAAAAAAAACATAATTATGTAGGAGTAACAAAACTAAATTTGTTTATTGACAAATCCGAGCTTTTAGAGAGAGACATTCTTGTTTAATAGCTGTGACGAGTCTCAGATTCTTATTTGCTTCGCATTAAATGCTCAGGAGCAGAAAAAATACAGTAATAATAAAGAAACGATGCAAATAGGTCACAACTTTGGGGATGTTCCCTTAGGACCTTGATTAATTTTAGAGAATAATTTTCATATAAATGACGCGTAAAAAAACCAAACGTCCAATGTTTTACTAATGGTTTTACTTTCTACACCGCAATTTAGTGTGAAATTGAATTTATTTTGAGAAAGAGAATAGAGAATTTATTTTCACTGAGCGAAGCGAAGTACAGGTCCCAAAAAGACTAACCTTGGCTGCTACATTTGAAAATTTGCTAAAATTTATTCACCGAGTTTTAAAAATTATTTAAAAACCGAGCTCATCGGTTTCTTCCTCCTTCTCTGGAATATAGGTTACCCCACCACGCTCTGGCTCAGTCGTCTCACTAGCTGATTACGAATCATCCAATGGCCCTTTTCTACCACCACGACCCCTTCTCCCACGGCCTCTTCTACCACGAAATCTGGAACTTGTCCAATCATCAATTCACTAAAAAAAAGTATTAACAAGAAATTCAAAGAATGTATAAGGTTTAAAATATTCTTAATAACATTACAGCAACCTTATGGTAACCGTAAATAGGCAAAAAAAAATTTTTTTTTGACTTTTTGAAATCTGTGAAGTTTCTAAAATATGTGTGTTTTTACGATGTTCCTACATTATTCAATATTCGCCTGTACCAATGAATTTATCCTATGCACGGTTGAAAATTCCCTCACACAACTTCAATTGTCGAAGCATAGGCATCAAGATGCAGTCTTTTTAAACATTTATCCATGGCCTAATTTTTTTCGTTCCTAGCTAAATAGACGAACTCTTTCTTTCATAAGGAGGTAGGAGGAGGTCAAAACCCCAAAGCAATGTGAGTAATATAGAAAGCACCCGAATTTACTAGAGAAGTCTTAAATAGTTTCCTGATTTGGGCAAGATTTGTATTGTTGCTATCCAATCATACAGATTTGCCCCCCGGTGAAAAAAGAAAACACTAGTTTTTCGTAATTTATTGGTGGAATTAGTGATTTTCTTCAATAATCAGGTCATTTATGTTCTAATTTAGATTTGTTTTGTTGTTGAGGATCTTTGAGATGAGGATGTTGAGATATAAAAAAAAATCACTAGAAATAGTGATACATCCCTAGGGATGGCGACCGTGCATACAGATCATATAAAGGTCAAAATAATACTTATCAGTTATATAATAAACACTCGGGAAGTGAAATTTGATTAATGTTAATGAAATCAAACAAAATATGAAACATACAATGGTTTAGGAAACAGTTTAGGCTATATATTTGCAGATTAGGGGGGGGGAGGTGGGTTGAAGAATAGCATATATTAAATATGTAACCTAACCAAACCAAAATACTGACTAAATACATAATAAAATGCTTGACCAGTTTCTTGTGTCATGTTCGCATCATTCGCGATCAATAGTGTTTACTATATAACCGATAAGTACAAATTCTTTTCATATAAATTAGTGTGTAGACAAAAGCAGGAACAATTGCGTAGAATAACTGAGATAATTGGGCATAGTTAAAATGACTGATAGTCAAATGACTGAGGAATAGTGGCTTTAAAAGATCCTTTAGGTTAAGTTTTTATAACAACAAGAGGCGAGAAACTACGGGTCTAACGAAATCGTCCCTGCTTTGAATATTTTTTATTTTTTTATTTGAAGATATTGACACAAGCCTAAACAAATTGTTCAATGCTACTCTTTAATAGTCCAAAAGAAACAGTTCCAGAATATATATATAGCTAAAAATTATTGAAAACTAAACATTGTTATATATTTCTGAAATTACAATAAAAAAAAGAAAACAAAATTCAGATTTAGGTTGCTTTAAAATGGAGGATTGTTAATTTCTGGAGGAGGAGGGTGACTGAATGGTTAAAATGCAAAAAAAATCGAGACACCAAAAAATAACGGCAAAAATAGTTAACAGATAGGAAAACTATACGGATCTTGAGATATTGGGGATAGGAGGCTGGAAGTTTGTCAAAATGTGTGATTTCCAAGACAATACTGGCTGTATTAAACAATCCCAACAATAATGCAGAGCGCAGACACCTCAGCAAAGGTCTTTGCTAAACCATCTTTGCTGCAACAGGTTAGTTTAAAAATACAGAAAAAAACGATACTACAAAAGCTTTTGAAATAGGAAAACTTAAAATGAAAGCCATGGAGAACAGAGAAAACATATGCATAAAATCAAACTAAAAAGTGACTGAACATAAAAACAGAGAATCAAAATAGCCGAAGTCTGAAGCTGAAAGTACAAAGAAAAAGAAAAGAAGCCTAAAGCACAAAAAAAGAAAGAAAATAAAACATTAAGAGACTGAAACCAAAGATTTAATTGCAAATTTTTATCGAATGTGTTTTTAGTTAGGCTTAATTTTTGTATATTAACAACAGAGGTGTTAATTTTTTGTCAATAGTAACTATTAAGAATAATAAAATAGTTGAAAATGGCGAGGGGCAGTCATCAAAAAAACAGTAGCATATTTTGACTTTTACATTCCAAAATTTATTATCACATTTATAATCAATAGCCTAAGAAATCCTGAAAAACTAACCTCAATGATGATAAAACAATTTTTGTAAAAAATCTAGTTAGTTCATTTTAAATTCTACTGTTATATTAAAATTGTAGTGTCAGATTTGAAGCCTACAAGCTTAAAAGCCCATAAATGTAGGCTATATATCGATAAAAATTAAATATTATTTGTGAAACACATATGATGATATTAAACTGAAAACTTATAGCCCTTTGAATAAAAATTTTCTTAAGCCAAACTTTGAAAGATGAGAATTATAAATCAGGCGAAAGATTCCCTAGGAATTTGCTGACGTAATGAGATTCGGTTGTACAGCCATTCGGTTGTACAGCCAGCCACTATGGCTGGGGAATTTCCGCTTATTGCGTAGTAATTGGAAAAATTTCAAAAGTAGGCGGTGCCACGAGAACTTGTAATGAAATTCATTTGTAATTAGCGTCAGTTATTAAATAACTTTAGAGCTGTACACACGTAAAAACTTGTAAGAATTTATCCTTTTAGAAAGCATAGGAAGAGTACTTTATAGAAAAGAATCAGAATATGGGAAATGTTACATTTGAAGAATTTATGCTGGAAATGCAAAATGAAATATTCAAGCAAAGAGCCTTCAGAATTTATAATGGTGACAACACATTTAGAAGCCACAACGAAGAAGGACGAGAAAAACAGATGTTTAGATTGAGAATGAAAAGTGAACTTTTTGCAGAGACAGTGTATTCTTTGGTAAATGGCACAGGTTTTGCACCAAAGAATACTGCTCAGGTTGCTACTACCCAAGAAACGCCGAATCAGCAAGAACAAAGCAAATCAGAGGCAGATTTATCAGCAGGAGAATTATTGACTGATGGCCAAATTGCCAAACCGAAAGAACTGAGCATATACGAAAGCCTTAGACAAAGGCTTGCAAGACTTCGAGACAAGAATGGACAAATTGCCAAGCAAATTGCAAAGAAAATTAGTATCTATGAAAGACTTGGACCTCATGTAAGAATTCAAGAAAAGCATAGCCAAATTACAGAAAAAATTAGTATTTATGAAAGACTTGGACCTCATGTAAGTATTCAAGAAAAGCATGGCAAAATCACAGAACAAATTAGTATTTATGAAAGACTTGGACCTCCTGTCAATATTAGAGAAAAGCCTGGCAAAGAGTTTTACAAGAAGTCATCAAAATTGGCTGATGATGAAAAATTCAATCGCAGCAATTTTAGAAGAAATTACCAACCAAATAGAGCAACACATGCTGGGAGGACTGGTGGCCCAGGTTCTCAACCTCAGATAAAGTTCAATAGAAACAAACAAGTTCGGGGACCAGAAAAAACACCAAGAGCAAAGTTGATAAATAAACGCTGTAAGTATGGAAGAGAATGCTACAACGACAAATGTGCATTTATTCATTAGAACAAGTTATAATTTTTCGATCTGACAGATACTAAATTATTTGTTTAATATTTTTTATATTAGTTTGAAAAATTTGAGTTTTTATGGATATCAAAATTGATTATTGCTTAAGCTAGTTTTTAGATTTTTGGTAGTGTTTTTTTTATACTATGTTTGTCATTCTTGAAGATGTTCTTTTTGTCGTAAATTTGGATGTATAGAGAAAAAGAACATCTTCCCCAATCCGTTTTTGGCACAGAAAAAAGATAATCTTAGCAAAACCAGGCGACAATGAGTGAAGATGGCCTCTTCATGACACCCCTGTCGGCTGAGCAGATAATACTCACTTCAAAGTAAGTGAGGGGGACCTGGAAGCTAGCTAAAACTAACTAAATATATGAATAGGTCTTGAAAAAAATTCTTTCATTATTAGCTAACTCAAACATGGGCACCCACATTTAGGATCAGGGAAGAGGTCAGTCCTCCCTCCTATCCTTTTTTAAGAATGTTGCCATTATCTGGCAATGAGGTAGCCCTCTGAATTTTTTTTAAGTGATATCTGGGTTTAAATATTTTTATAAATCTTTGTCAGAAAACCCCCTTTAAGAATATTCCAGAAAATCTCCCTATCACAGTGGAAAGTTGTTCCCATTGAAAACTCTCATATGGAGAATTTCTTCCATGTTAGATCCCACCTATCCCATGAAAAAATCCTCCGGATAATTCAAATCACGCTTAAAATCTCCCCTGGAAAATATCCGTATGTTAAATTTAGTTGGCAAAGTGACAACAGAATTTCGTGCAGGAATTCTGGTAATTTCCCCCGTGCAAACATTTTCAATGAAAAACTCACCCCTAGAAAATTATCACCATGAAAAATTTCCCAGGCAGAAAATTCCCAATCCCCCCCCCACAAAATATCTAAACACTTCCAAATAATAAATACTTTACATAAATAATTAAATTTTGTAACTTACAGCCTTTCCCCCAGAAACTGTGGGGGTTCGTTTTTAAATGAATAGTTATTGGACGTTTTAACTATGCTCAACAAAATGAATATAAAGTATAGATCAGACGACTTCGAAGGGGAGGGGGAGTTGAAGGGGGCTAGCTATCCTCCAATCTTTTTGGTTACTTTAAAAGGACACCAGAGCTTAGTATTTCCGATAAAGTGAGACCTCTATCAACACGCACATCCATGGGAAAGAAGCAAAACATAAAAACAACAACAAGTAAAAACGCACCTATAATCTTCTTTCTGGCAAAAATACAAAATTCCACATTTTTATGAATAGGAGCTTGAAATCTCTACAGTAGGGTTCTCTGATACGCTGAATCTCATTATGTGCTTTTTATTAAGATCCTTTGACTTTTAGAGCTATCTCCCTCTTTTTCAAAAACCAGGAAACATTTATCAGGAATTTAACTTTTCCTGGGTAACATTAAACTTAGAGAACTAAGTATATTTTAAATCAGCATAAAAGTTTAATTCTTTTGATGCATGTATTGTTATCAAAACTCTCTTCTTAATTTTGGTTACTACTCAGCCACTTCTCGCTTTACTTACAGTTCTTTATCATGAACTGTTTGATACATCCCAATCTTTTTTAAAATTGCTTTTATATTAATAAAAAAGACATAACCCTCACCAGGCACGCATTCAGTATTTTATTTTGGAGCAGGGCAGGCATTTGTGAGTGGGCACAGTTCCGAAAAATAGGAAATAATATATTGCAAATAATATATAATATGGAAGTGTACAACGTCTGTACACTTCCCAGTAACCATTACTATATGTAAACACAGGTCAAAGTTTGTAACTTGCAGCCCCTCCCACTGGGACTTAAAAAGGGCACAAGAACTTTTAATTTCCGTTAGAATGAGCCCTCTTGCGACATTCTAGGACCACTCAGTCGATTCAATCACCCCTGGAAAAAAAACAAACCAACAAATAAACACGCATCCATGATCTGTCTTCTGGCATAAAATGCAAAATCCCACATTTTTGTAGATAGGACCTTGGAACTTCTACAATACGGTTCTCTGATACGCTGAATCTGATGGTGTGAATTTCGTTAAGATTGTATGACTTTTAGGGGGTTTTCCCCCCTATTTTCTAAAATGAGGCAAATTTTCTCAGGCTCGTAACTTTTGTTGGGTATAACTGATCTTAATGAAACTTATATATTTAAAATCAGCATTAAAATGCGATTCTTTTGATGTAACTATTGGCATCAAAATTCCAATTTTTAGAGTTTTGATTACTATTGAGCCGGGTTGCTCCTTACTACAGTTTGTTACTGTGAACTGTTTGATTAATTATGGAAGTCCTTTATCCACTGATCATTTTAATTCACAGCTAGCTACAAACCTATCGGATATAATGTCTAGAATTAATTCCCACAATAATTATTTTTCTTTTTTTTAGAGATTTCAACATGTGTGATGTTAAGTAGGTTGATGCAATAGAGTACCTTGCTGAAGTAGCCCTTCCTGTGTAACAACAAATAACCTAAACAAATTATCACCATATTAGCCTAATAAATTTATCAGAAATGGTATTTTTTTTCCTGGATTGGTGGAGTTTTCTAGATCATATTAATTTTATCACTGCTGCCAATGAGTTGAAAACAAAGAAATATACTATTCATTTCAAATATTATATTTTAATATATAATTTTTTTTTTCAATTGTCTTCTATTGTCAGGGCTCATGGTGTGCTGCCAACTGAAACAATTTGTCCCTACTGTCAGACCCCCTGTTTGCACTTTACTTCTCCGCCAAATAAGGTTTGGATGTGTAACAACTCAGTTGCAATCCCAAAAACAAAAGATGAAACAATGCATCTTCTCTGTAAGTGATAGGAAGGGAAGTTTCCTACATGGCATCAGACTTCCACCAAACAAAGCCATCATGTTCATCACGTTCTATTTGACTGATATGAGAGGCATTGTTTGATAATTCTAGAACTGGGGATTAGCACAAGAACAACTCTGGACTGGAGGTCAATGTCTAGTTAGGTCCTTGAGCATTGGGTAGGATGCCAAAAGCCAATAGGAGCTGAGGCTGTTGTTGTTGAAATAGACAAAAGTTTGGTACAACAGATATATAATCAGGGAAGGATACTCAGCCAGGTTTGGGTATTGAGAGGGTGAGCAAGAGGAAATTTATAATTCCTCTCTTAAATGGTGGTGAGATTTTCAAAAGGAATAAAGAAACTCTAATCCCTCTCATTCAAAGATACATGAGGTTGGGTTCAATAATTATGAGCAACTGCCAAGCAGCACTGCCAAGAGGATGTGACCATCCACACCAAATGAATTGAGAGGCTATGGTGCTCTCTGAAGAAGAATTGCAAAAGGTCAGGGACAAGGAGTGTGTACTTGAGGCAGTACATTGCTAGATTTCTCTTGCTTGAAACCTATGAGCCAGAGAAGTGCCTACATTAAAGGTCAAAATAATACTTATCAGTTATATAATAAAAACTCGGGAAGTGAAATTTGATTAATGTTAATGAAATCAAACAAAATATGAAAAATATAATGGTTTAGAAAACAGTTTAGGCTATATATTTGCAGATTAGGGGGGGGGGGAGGTGGGTTGAAGAATAGCATATATTAAATAGGTAACCTAACCAAACCAAAATACCGACTAAATACATAAATAAAATATAGCTACAATCTATTTTCCAACCAAGCCAAAGCTAATTGTGTGGTATAAAGAAAATGCTTGACCAGTTTCTTGTGTCATGTTCACATCGTTGGCGATCAATAGTGTTTACTATATAACCGATAAGTACAAATTCTCTTCATATAAATTAGTGCATAGACAAAAACAGGAACAACTGCATAGAATAACTGAGATAATTGGGCATAGTTAAAATGACTGAGGAATAGTGGCTTTAAAAGATCCTTTAGGTTAAGATTTTATAACAACAAGCGGCGAGAAACTACGGGTCTAACGAAATAGTCCCTGCTTTGAATATTTTTTTTTTATTTGAAGATATTGACCGAAGTCTAAACAAATTGTTCAATGCTACTCTTTAATAGTCCAAAAGAAACAGTTCCAGAAAATATATGTAGCTAAAAAATATTGAAAACTAAACATTGTTATATATTTCTGAAATTATAATAAAAAAAAAAGAAAACAAAATAAGGAGCAGCATTAAAACTTAAAATGAACAGAAATTATTTCGCATATGGGGGGTTCACCTCCTTGTAATACCTTGGTCTTTACACTAAAGTATTTTTAGTAATTTCAAGTATTTATTCTATGGCCTTTGTGATTTGGGGTCATTCTTAAGGAATTGGGACAAAATTTAAGCTTTAGTGTAAAGAGCAAGACATTGACGAGGGGGTGAACCCCCTCATATACGTAATAAAAACATACAAATATAGAAGTTCGTTATGTAAGTTGATTCTTAAGTTACGCATATTTTTTACTAATGAAAACATTTGTAAAAAATTAGAAGTCCTAGCTGCCTTTTTAAGTAATCAAAAAATTGGAGGGCAACTAGGCCTCCTCCCCCACTCCTTTTTTCTCAAAATCTTCTGATTAAAACTATGAGAAAGCCATTTAGCCAAAAAATGTTAATATACAAATTTCGTTTTAATTGTTTATGTGTGGAGAGCCAAACTAAAAACATGCATTAGCTCAAAGACGTTCAGAAGTTAAATAAAAAACAAGCTTTTTTTTTAACTGAAAGTAAGGAGCAACATTAAAACTTAAAACAGAAATTACTCCAAATATGTAAGGGGATTTTCCTCCTCAATGCCCAGCTCTTTACACTGAAGTTTTTTACTGTTTTAAAAAAGTAGCATCAGTCAGCATTAGTTCCTTGATGCTGACTGTTCAATTAAATTAAAACAACACTTTTCAATTTTAATAACAATAATAATGTGATTTATTGGCTTACATAGCACACACGCTAGAATAAGCAAGTCAGAACAATTACAATGATAAAACAAATATTAAGGGATAAACATAATTACAAAGTTAAATCAATTATTAAAATGGGAAACAAAATAGGGAGCAAAAGGGTTTTTGTACCTCATGGTCAACATTTGGGGACACAAGTCGAGTTGAGTATTTGGAGCTCTACAAACATTAAGTCTTGTATTAGGAAGTATTGGAGGATTTTCTTTAAGGGGGGGGAAAGAGGTCAATGATAGTCATAACTAAGTTACTTGCACCCAAAGTTCATGGTAAAGGATGTGATGTCATGATTCCAATGTAGTAAGTTCAAGTCTAGCCAAATCTTCATCAAGTAGTATAGGATGTCCCCAGTTTAATTTTTATTGCTCTTTTTTGAATACTTTCAATTTTAGAACATTGGGCATTGGTCAACCCAGGGTGCCAGACAGGGCAAGCATATTCAAGACAAGGTCTTATATAAGAACAATAAATTATTTTAAGGTTCTGGATTGATATGGAGAACTGTTTGAGAAGAGAGAAAGATTTAAGGATAAAACTACCAGACTTAAATAAGTGAAAAGTGTGGGACTTCTGTTTAAGGTCATTTTCCAACAGCACACCAAGCAATTTAACTGTATTTAAATTTGGCATGCAAAGGTAAATATTGATTGAGGGAGTATCTTTTTAAAGGAGAATAGCATTAAACTGCTTATAGGTATGCTTAGGTTGATTTTAACATTGTCAAGATCATTCTTTAAGTTGTTAGTGAGTGAGTCAAGTTTAACAACTGAAGTATTTGAGGTTTGACAAAGGTTAAGTAATGTCAAATCATCTGCAAATTTAAAAGTGTTATCAACATTTAGTAAAACACTGTTAAAAACAATCAAAAATGCTAAAGGACCTAATTTAGTCCCTTGGGGTGCTCCACAGGAAATTAAGGTACAACCTGATGAATCTCCATTAGGGAGGACTACACATTGTTCATGACCAGACAAAAAACTAGCTACCATACATAAAACAAAATCTCTGACACCTTGCATTAGCAATACCTGTCTGATGATCCAAGTTGTCAAATGTTTTGCTAATATCAGCAAAAACAGCCTGAACATAGGAACTATTTAACTCAAGATGTAAGAAAACAGTGTCAAGTATACAAATTAAGCAATATGTGGGGCTATGATTTGGCCTAAAACCAGACTTATTTTATCTTGAATATTGTCAAAGAGGACATTGTAAATAAAACTTTCAAAATTTTTAGAGAAAATAGAGGTTTTTTATATTGGTCTGTCAGAGGGAACTTTTATGGTCTTGTTTTTTGGTATAGGTGATATAATAGCTAGTTTAAAACAAACTGAAAAAATACCATCAACAAATTATTGGTTAGAAATTGCAGTTAGAGGTATACTTAAATACTGGGCACATTTCACAATCAATTTAGTAGGGATATCACCTTGGTATACTGACTAATTTGTGTCAAGATTTTCAAGTTTAAGCTGGTTCTGATGTATTTCAATCACAGGAATGTCACTTCCTGCACTGTTGGCTGCATATTTTGAAGTGGTGGGTGAGTTTTACAAACCAAAGCAAAACAATCATTTATGATATCTGTATTCACAGGGTCACCATTACTATCCAGTAAGAAAAACTTTGAAGAGACCTTTCCCATGAGATCTTGGATACATTTATGGAAATTCTTAGGGTTAGAATACAGTGACTTATTGAGCACGTGAGCCCCATGCTCCTTTCTTGCTTAACAGATTTCACTAATAACAATGTTTTGAAGTTTTTGAGATTCTTGGAAAAGTCCTTCCTTAATGAGTCTATCATGTTCATTTATTAGGCACAATTTTTTTTATTTATCCATAGTTTAAAATTGGATTTGCAATTGACTTTTTTCAAGGAGGCACACTCGTGCCTCTATAAAGAGGCAACCCACGACAATGTTAAGCGATCTTCGGTTCCAGTGGTTGCAGAGGGACGGGGAGGGATGCATTTCGTAGCCCGAGCTCCAACTAAGAAACCTGCCAAATTTCATCCCCCTCCAACTTTTCCTTCATGGGGAAAATCTGGCCAAAAGTTTCGACCCATCAACCCCAGCCCCCCTTTAACGTTGTCCGATCAGGCTGAAATTCACAAGTTAAGGTCCCCTAGGGCCCAGGAGCTTATCCGCGAAATTTCAGCTCGATCCGATAACTCCTTCCCTGTTTTCCAGAAACCACGCATAGCCACTTAAAATTCATTTTCTTTTTTTTTCTAGACGCCTACAGGTCACAGCCGACATCGGATCTGGGTGTACGAAGACTCATTCGATGCGGAATTCTCCGAGTAATTTTCCTGGAAAGTTTCGTAGGAAAATCTTAACCCCCCAAAAGTTTCGACCCACCAACCCCACCCCTCTTTTAACGTTGTCCGATCGGGCTGAAATTCACAAGTTAAGGTCCCCTACGGCCCAGGAGCTTATCCGCGAAATTTCAGCTCGATCCGATAACTCCTTCCCTGTTTTCCAGAAACCACGCATTAGCTACTTAATTAACGCATTTCTCTCCATAAGAGCCCATGTTAATTTGAAATTTTTAAAAGTTATTTAGAGTTATATTTACACACATGCAAGTGATTAGCTCAGTCGGTAGAGCGTGGGACTTTTAATCCTCTGGTCAAGGGTTCAAGTCCCTTACGGGCGGTTTTTTTTAACAACATCAAAATAAAAGTGTATAATTTTGATAACACCTGGACAGCTTATCAATTGAGAGATAACAGAATATTAGCTTCTTATGAGCAAAAGAAACATTTCGGTCATTCTATCTATTTTTTTTTCTATTTTATACAATGATTTAAAAGCGGGGGGGGGGGGCGGCAGCCACCCAAGTTCCTCTCCTAATTCCTGTACGAGGAGTACAGGAATTATTAAATTACATCCACCATGGATTGTAGAAAAATGTACAGAAATAATATGAAAAAAACTTCGTTTTCTTAAAGAGTTAAAGAGGCTGCGTCCCAAAGTCGAACCTTAAAATGTACAGGAATTAGAAGAGGCAGTTGGGGGGCTGCCGCCCCCCAAACCCCCAGCTTTTAAAGACTCTTTTGTACAGGTTTTTTGTTTTTTTGCTAACCCCCCGCTCTTGGCTTTGGAAAGGCCCTCTTTTAATTAACAAAAAATTGAAATGAATGAATAATGGAATAACTTCAAAAAATGTTAAACACAAGAGGACAGGAGAACCATTGCGCCGAAACTAGTAATTAGTAGCAATGAAGTCCCCCCACAAAAAAAAACCTGTACAAAAGAGTCTGTAAAAGCTGGGGGTTTGGGGGGCGGCAGCCCCCCAACTGCCTCTTCTAATTCCTGTACGTTTTAAGGTTCGACTTTGGGACGCAGCCTCTTTAACTCTTTAAGAAAACGAAGTTTTTTTCATATTATCACTGGAAAGGTGTCACAGTATAACTGGAAAAGTTCAGCTGAAAACTTAGAAGCCATTTCATCACCATTGGTAAGACATAGGATATTGATCCAAGATTTGGAGCTAAGTTTTACTTTGAATTTTCTAACTTTTCCTCATTTCTTTTTTTTCACATCTTTTAGAACATATTAATTTTATCACTGCTGCCAATGAGTTGGAAAAAAAGAAATATACTATTCATTTCAAATATTATATTTTAATATATAATTTTTTTTTCAATTGTCTTCTATTGTCAGGGCTCATGGTGTGCTGCCAACTGAAACAATTTGTTCCTGCTGTCAGACCCCTGTTTGCACTTTACTTCTTCACCAAATAATGTTTGGATGTGTAACAACTCAGTTGCAATCCCAAAAACAAAAGATGAAACAATGCATCTTCTCTGTAAGTGATAGGAAGGGAAGTTTCCTACATGGCATCAGACTTCCACCAAACAAAGCCATCATGTTCATCACATTCTATTTGACTGATATGAGGGGCATTGTTTGATAATTCTAGAACTGGGGATTAGCACAAGAACAACTCTGGACTGGAGGTCAATGTCTAGTTAGGTCCTTGAGCATTGGGTAGGATACCAAAAGCCAATAGGAGCTGAGGCTGTTGTTGTTGAAATAGACAAAAGTTTGGTACAACAGATATATAATCAGGGAAGGATACTCAGCCAGGTTAGGGTATTGAGAGGGTGAGCAAGAGGAAGTTTATAATTCCTCTCTTAAATGGTGGTGAAATTTCCAAAAGGAATAAAGAAACTCTAATCCCTCTCATTCAAAGATACATAAGGTTGGGATCAATAGTAATGAGCAACTGCCAAGCAGCACTGCCAAGAGGATGTGACCATCCACACCAAATGAATTGAGAGGCTATGGTGCTCTCTGAAGAAGAATTGCAAAAGGTCAGGGACAAGGAGTGCATACTTGAGGCAGTACATTGCTAGATTTCTCTTGCTTGAAACCTATGAGCCAGAAAAGTGCCCACATTATTTTTTAATTGAAGCTAAAAAGCTTTAACCCCCCCCCCCTGGGTCAGAACCCTCACCTTCTTGAGTAGTGGAGGTTGAAGCCAAGCAAGAAGAATATTTTGATGAGGATTCAGATGAAGGGGTATCTAACTGGTTTTAGTTTCCAAGATTTTTCAACTGCAATAAAAAGATTTTTTTTACTTTAAAATTATTGTTTCATTTAATTTTTTTCCAGTTTTTCTGTTTATATGAAAACCATTTGATGTTTTTCATGTTTTTCTGCATTAACTATCATAATGATGAACAAATTTTGGCACTGAGAAAGTGTAGTATATTATTTTGTTGGAAATGCATCCTTTAATTGGACATTTGGAGCTGAGGAAGAAAAAAAATGGCAGAATATGTACAATTTATTTATCCAACTTAATTTTGGAAAATAAAAGCTTATGAATTATTTAAAAATAAAAAATGGATTTGCAATAAAACAGCAAATTTGAAACAAATCTTTTAAGCCTTTTTTATGAAAAAAAAAAAAACTAGAAATATTTTGGTCATTTTCAAGAGCTCAAAAAGGGTTTAAATTTAAATTTTCAATAGAAGCAATTATTATATTTGAAAAGGGCTTAAAAAAGGCATCAAGTGGTATGTTCACTTTATTTGTAAGTCAATAATATGAACAAGGAAAAATTTACTGTCTGCTCAAGCAGAGGCTAGTCTCACACAAATAAGGTTCAGAAATGACTTTGGCCAAGATAAGAAGTAAATTATGCATTTAAAGAAAAAGACACCCAGTACTCAGAATATGACTAAACTTGGGCATAGGTCTTGATTAAAATGCATCCTTCAAAAAATGGGACAATAGCCTCTAATCTAGGACACTATGTTTAAGTAGTTAGAATTGACAGTAGAACTTTACTTTCAACACAAGCTGTTTAAACTGGAAGTTATGCTGCAAAACAGCATAGTTTCCATACTATAGCACTTGGAAATGCTAATTCTAGAAGTGCATCCATTTATGGTTGACCCTCCTCCTCCATGGGGCAAACTAAAAATGCATAAAGTGGGCAGGGTTTTGAGGATGAGGGAAATGTTGGAGTTGTACAATATGAATCAAATTATATTTTAAATACTAATTCCAGTCATCACTGGTAATTTCTGTATAATAGGAAGTTAAAAGATCAATAAAAAAAAAACATCAATTAAAGATGGTTCACTTTCACTTTCAAGTTTAAATTAGCCAGCTATTTCTGAACAAATGCAACAGTAGCTGTTGTGACATTGGCCTGTGACAAAATTGAACCAACAAATCAAAGCAATTAGTTAAATATACCAAAAGGTAGGCACTGTAATGTCCAATTTTGCTTAAAGGTAACATTATCTATAGAGCAAATGGTATTAATCCATGAGCCCAGCAGGCAGTGGGGCAAAGACTGACTGATTAAGCCTTGTTTGCTATGGTCATGATCTTTCATCATTTTGACCCTATTTTCCCCAGAAATTACAGTTAGTTAAGGGCAAGCTTTTGTGGTGTTAAAGTTTGAAGAGAAGATATTTTAGTTTTTTGAAAGTTTTTTTTTTTAATTACTGCATAGAGCTAGATTTTGATGATTACATATTGTTTTGGTAAAATTCTAGTTAATTGACTTCTTGCTATCTTGGAAAGGGTTTAGGTTAGGAAAATGAAACTTTCAGGGATGGGTCTACAGGCTAAAGTGTGACCTGAGAAGGTGGTTTAAAATACCCATATCCACTCATTCTCCCTTTAGAGGGCCCTGAAATTTGCCTACATGACAGGTCTATACCTACTGAAATTTTGACAAAACAACATTTTACCTTAATTTTCAGTTACTAGTTGCTTTTTCTCTGCCTTTAGCTCTGAAAATGTAATTCCTGTTATTTGAGTAGAATTTTGAGCCATATCAATGTTGTTTTTTTCAAAATTTAGGAAATGTATTTGCATATTTTTAAAAACCATATTGAGCAAAGTTATGAAGCTGAAAACAATTTTGTTGTACTTCAATTAAGCAAAACATCTATTTTGCAAGGTTTCACTTTTATAACGCACATATTTTTAAAGATCACCAAAGGTTAGGGCCCTCTTGAGGGAGAAGGAGTGGAGGTAGGGGTAAAATTCTAGTTAATTGACTTCTTGCTATCTTGGAAAGGGTTTAGGTTTGGAAAATGAAACTTTCAGGGATGAATCTAAAGGCTAAAGTATATCCTGGGAAAGTATTTTGAAGTACCTAGCTGAAAGTTTTGTTTTCCTAGCCCAAACCCTTTCTGAGATAGCAAGAAGTCAATTAACTAGAATTTTACCAAGGTAGGTACTGCAAAATACCTTCCCAGGACATACTTCAGCCTGTAGACCCATCCCTTAAAGTTTCATTTTCCTAACCAAAACCCTTTCCAAGAGAGCAAGAAGTCAATTAACTAGAATTTTACCATTGTTTTTATGTCATTATTCATCCATATTACCTAACCTCAACATTTCCCTTATCTTCAAAACCCAGCCCACTTTATGTATTTTTAGTTTTGTTGAAGGGGAATTTTAGAAGGCTGAAAAATGTGTGTGCTTCTGTAATAATGACAAGGAAACAATATGCAATCATCAGAATCTTGCTATATGAAGTGATATTAATTTTCAACAGCTTGTGGCAGAACTAAAGCTTTACTGAATTGGCCAATGATTAAACTGAATTAGTTTTAATTGGCTGACAACAATCTTGAAAAACTGGTAATCTGTGGGCCTGGTCTGCTGAAAAAAATTGGCTTTGAGCATTTAATTTCAGACAACATATATTTAGGCTAGCCTAACCAAGGTAGGCCGCACCTGCATAGCCTAATCAAAGAATCCGCAGAAAAGGGTCAGTTTTCTTTTGTAGGCTATATCTTAACTTTTTTGGCTACTAAATGGCTGATTTTTCTGTTTTCATTGTCATTTTCCCTTGATTTGGGAAAATTGGCTCCAACTTTGCTCTCTTCCCCAGGACTTGTTAAAATTACACTAGACCTACTGTATGAAATTGCTTTAATAGAGAATCTGATGAGTACATTCTTTGAGTAATTTATGAAGATAGAACTTTTAGAAAATAATTACGAAATTTGGTTCAATCTGAGTTTCATATTTTACAAAAGCAGGACCTGGCATTTTCTATGAAAAATCAAGAAATTGGATAGGCTAGCTCACCCAAAATCATAAAACAGAACTTTGATAATACAAATTGATCCTTAATAATATAAATACTTCTTATAAATTCAAAATTACTTAGGCATTTTAACTGTTTTCAGAAACTAATTTCAAAAGTATCCTTTTTTGCAGACATACTTTTCGCCATTATCATCATAAATATAAACTAATTTACTGAAGAAGTGCGACGATAGAACCTGGGACAGACGATGACCGTGTCCGAAAGCTTATTTCACAAAGAATGCTGCATCCAGATGCAGGGTTAATTCTAAATACTCAGTCCGAAAGCTGTTTTCGTCATTTGTTCTTTGAAGCTCAAATCCCTACTCAACAGCAACTTCAGTAGTAGGGGAAGAAACAGAAATCAACCATCAGATTGAAAACAGCTTCCATGTAGCTCCTGATCTTAGGCAAGATTGTCTCTCAATTAATCTGACTCTTTATAAACAACAAATTCATTTTGCCAGGAATGTGAAATTCCTTGGTATGTGGCTGGATAGTAAGTTAAATTGGAATGATCATATCTCTCATCTTTGTGATGCACTTGAAAAACGACTGAATTTTATGCGTGCTGTTGCTGGGCAAAAGTGGGGAGCTAGCCGAGATAGTCTTCAAAAACTATTCTCATCTATAATATATGGAAAGATTGAATATTGTCTCCCTGTCTATTACTCAGCTTCAAAAAAGTTAATTTCTAAAATTGAATCAATAGTTCACCATGGCCTGAGATTAATCACAGGTGCACTAAAAAGTACTCCTATTGCAGCTCTGTTCAATGAGGTTAATATACCTTCTTTAGAAGAAAGATTCTTGAAACTTTCTTCTAATTACTTTATGAAAGTAAATACTAACCAAAACCTCCATGTTCTCAAGGAGTGTCTCATAAATCATACATTTCTCTATGAAAATCGGAAGACATATAGTAGTCCAGCCATTATCAAGTTGGTCTCCTTGCTCAATGGCATAGGTGTTCCTGAAAACCTAATCTTTTCTTGTCAGACCCAGATATCTCCCAACACTCCTAATAGCATTGATAATGTTATAGATATAAAAATCCCTGGCATGGATTTTCCTAAGAATAAAATGAATAGTCTAATCCTTCATCAACTTACACTAGCTAAAATGGTTGAATTTTATAATTGGAAAAAGATATTTACTGATGGATCTGTCTCAAATGATGGGAAGGCATCCATAGGCATTTTTTCTGAGTGGAATGGCTCATCAGTTGGGATTAGAGTTTCAGATGGAATCTCCATTTTCCATGCAGAATGTCTTGCTCTCCAAAAAGCTTTGGATACAGTGCTGGAAGTAGGATCAGGCTCATTTGTTATCTTTTCTGACTCTAAAAGTGTTCTTTCTGATCTAAAAAAGAGGCAAGGAAAAGTTATTCCAATTATTGTTAATCTACAGGGAAAAATTCAGAAAATAATGTCTTCTGATGGTCTTCAACTGAAAATGGTCTGGGTTCCTTCTCACATAAGGATTAAGGGAAATGAAATTGCTGACAGTATTGCAAAACAGGCTATCCACCACCCAATTACTTGGAAGGTTGCTCTCACTGTAAATGAAACTTCAAAGTTAATAACCTCTGCTGCAAGTTCTATTAGAATTAATAATAGATGTATTGCAACAACAAATATTTATGTTTTGTCTTTTGAGGGGCATTATATCCCACATCACCTTATCCACCCAAATAGGAAAATTGCAAACTCTATTTTCCGTCTGAGAACTGGTCATGCAATGACCAGATCTCGTCAAGCACTATATCATCTTACAGATAGCAAGTCATGCCCTTTTTTTAGGTGTGTAAATATTGATGAAACTATAGATCACATTCTCTCAGAATGCCCTCGTTTCACATCTAAGAGAAATATTCTGATCAGAAAAATTGAATCATTGGGCCTGAAGACGTCCACTCCTCTTGTTTTAGGTTTCACTCGTGTTAGTAAAGATAAGGAGTTAAAAATATTGGAGGCATTGGGAGTTTTTGTGTCTTCAACAAAGATTTTCAACTGGTTGTAATTTCATTTTTTTTTTTTTTTTTTTTTTTTTTTTTTTTTTTTTTTTTTTTTTTTTTTTTTTTTTTTTTTTTTCAGTCACAAGAGTGTGGTGAGAAGAGAAGATGATTTGATTTATTTGATTTGTATGTTCTTTTCGTTTCTGTGATTTTAAGTTTAATTATTGTTTGGTGACGCAGAGGGCGAAAGCCGAGCGTATTTTCTCTACAACAACAACAACAGCTCCTGATCACTTTGCTACTACTGCAAATTAAAGTACTGTACATTCTTTTGCTCTGTCTGATGGAGGAGCAATTTTTTTCTCTTACAGATAATGCATGCACAATTGTCAAGACTTTGATTTTGGATAGCTTAGGTCAGACACTGGGTATATCTAGCATTCACCATAGTCTTTGGTAGGCCTATGCCTAATAATAAGTAAGGCCCATGACTTTCTTATGATGGCAATCAAGATCAAAGGTCATCACTAGATTCAAGGATCGAATTTTCTCTGGCCCTTGAAATCTAGTGGTCATACAAATTGGGTGATCATTAGATTTGTAACATAGTGCATATCCACTTATGCATTAAATATATCTCTAGAGAAAATAAAATGTAAATTTCTCCAGAACCATCTAGACCATATCTAGTAGGCTAATAGAACTGATATTTTCCATTACCAAATTCCTGCTAAGAATCAGAAACACAAAGAATTGAGATTAGAAGGGAGTTGTGTTCATAAGCCTTGATTATTTAGACCAATTAGCTTTGTCATATATTTTACCACCTTTTAGCTGAATTCTTTTGTTTTACATTTGCTTTGCTAAATGCCAAGTTTAGAGAGTTATGTTAATATTTTTCTTGCAGATCAGAACAATTGTCTTTACAATTCCTTCTGTTTAAAGCATTTTAGAAAGATTATAAGTGCACCATGGGCATATTGCAGTCTCAAATGAGCTTGTGGAAAACAAATAGAATGCTTAAAATGTGCCAAGTTTAGAGAGCTATGTTAATATTTTTCTTACTGATCAGAACAATCATCTTTACAATTCCTTCTGTTTAAAGCATTTTAGAGATTATAAGTGCACCATGGGCATATTGCAGTCTCAAATGAGCTTGTGAAAAAAAAAAAATAGAAAATATAATTTTTCTTATATTGTATTATTTCAAGACTAGATTATCACAAAACTAAGCTTTCATATTGCTTATTGTATCTTAAGTAAATACAATTCCTGATGGAGTTTTGTTGATACCTGTCTTAAATTTAATTTTTCTAAATAAAATGCATATTATTTATGGGCAGCAACTATGACTTGAGTTTTTTTTTCAATATTTTCTTTTTTCAAACAATTTTCTGTGGTCACATTTGTGTTCCTTCCTATGTGGCTTGCTCTCTAGCTTGAGAACCCTTTGTCCAAAGGGCACAGGTTTAATTATTGGCATTACCAGTTTATTTGGTTTTGTGACAGGGATCAGTGATGTGACTCTGTTAGCTCAGCTAGAATTGGCCCAACTTTAAAAGGTTACCTAAAGAAATGTGGAGCAGAAAGGGCATCCAAAAGCATAGGATGGCTGGCCCCTAGCTTCCTATTGTACTTCCTGGCTAAAGGACCACCTGGTCCTTTACTGGCCTACTGACTTAGCCATACAAGCTTTCTTTTAAACATATCAAACATAAGTACAAATGAAGAAATACCAGTAGGGTAGTTGTTCCTTTTCAATGAATTGTTGATTTATAGACAAGAGTGTGGGTCATGAAAAATTTAGGGCAATTGTTCAGGTTGGCAACTGAGCACAAAAGTAAAATTTTGTGAATGGTTTTTCTTTGTGACTGCTATACTTATGTAATGTCAAGTATTTTTTTACCTTAAAATTACCTTAAATCGCATTTGCCAGCGAGATAAGGTGGTAGATCCTAAACCTTTGTTGTTATAGTTAACCTTTGTTGTTTTGTTTTAATTGCAATGGCCCTAGGACTTAAGTGTAATTAAACCAACTTACATCCATCCATTTTCTTCAAACAGACAGAAGTTCTATGTTCCCTAGCTTCAATAAATTTATATGCAATTTTGAGACCAAGGGTTACAAAGTAGTTCAAAACTTGCAAATGGAACTGTGGTGCAACTAATTAATTTGTAAGGAATGTATATCAATTTGAAGATTAAAAAACTCATTTAGAATTCAAACAAGACAAATGAATAAATAAAAGTATCACTTTACAACCCTTTAATGAATTGTCACAAATGTAGGTCACTCTTAAGATTGAAATGAACAAAGCTTCAATTAAGAATCTGTTTTCTTTCAACAGACTGAAGGGGCAAACCTCCAAGCTTTGCCAAATTCAATCTCACTTTTGGGCTCTTATCAATGGGAACTTTCTTTGAACTTTTTTGACCAACTAAAAAAAGTAGGGAAAGCATCAGGTATAAGTGACTTAAGAGACTTGACAACATTTAGAAAAAGCTACATGCAACCTGATCCAAATAAGGATGCTGTTGTAGAGTATAAAAGAGAAGCCTACAGGTATATCCCAAATATGGTAAAGGCATATTACAAAGAACAAGAACAGGTTCATAGAATACCATTGAAGTGGTAAAGAAACCAGAAAATTCAGATTATAAGATTAACAAGAAACTATGAAAATTACAAGTACAGTACTAGCCTCCTTCCAACAGGATAAATAAGGGGATTCACACCCCAAAGCTCTGACTATTTTCAACCACACCTTTAGGAGCCAAAAAAAAATTAAATACATTTTTTCACATATCTCAAATATGACAGTTGACTCAGGAGTTTAGGTTCGGAGATTCAATACTCTGTGGAGCCACAAATGGAAGGACCTTTGCTGTCATAAGCATTGTTAATCCTAGCACATACCCACACTCAAATATAACATTCTGTAAAATCATAAACAGCAAAAATAAAAGACTTTTTATTTTTGATAAACAGTGTTTGAAAAAGTACACTACAAAGCAAATATCAGGTTCATCAGCAAGCTAAATTTGATGTGACAATGATAAAATTTGTTGAATCTTTTCTGGGATCAAATGTGTTAACTATAGATAACACAGACATTGCAATATCTATTTGTCCATCCATCTGTTTGATTGAGATTCTGAGACTATGACCCTATGTCAAAAAGGCTAAGGCTTTTAAAGTTTTTTTTTCATTGACCTTGGGTCAAACAGGGAAGAAGAGGAGGTTCTATACACAAAAAGTAGAATTTTTTGTTGATTTGCTGAAGTTAGTGAAAGGAGTATCAAATTTAAATGAAAGATAGAATAAATGTACATAGCAAAATTTCACCAAATTGGATCCTACTAGAATTTATCAGATTTGTTTAGTATAATTTCAAGAATAAGTAAGGTGCTGTCTCTGATAGTTGACCAAGTTTAAAAAAAACAATCCTTTAGATCAAAAAGCTTAAAAATAAATGTGTGTCTGATACACAATATAGTTAAAGATATGTAGTTAAAGGAAAAGCTACCATATTTTTGATCCCTGGGAAATTATTTTAAAGCCCTATACTGATTAGAAGAGGTAGCTCACATCAGGTTACTCAAACATAATTCTAAAGGAGCCAGACCATGGTTAAAATGCTAATCCTGCACTGATACTTAGTCAATTATACTGCTATTTCAGCTTATTTGCATTGTGATGTTAACAATGGGTTTGCAACTTTAATGTGATGATTGCTTGAAGACAGGATTATCACCCTATTTCGGGTAGATCAATTTTATTTGAAAGAAAATCATTTGGTAAAATTCTAGTTGATTGACTTCTTGCTATCTCAGAAAGGGGTTATGTTAGGAAAATGAAACTTTCAGGGATGCATCTACAGGCTAAAGTATGTCCTGGGAAGGTACTTTGAGGTACCTACCTCTACTCCTTCTCCCTCTAGAGGGCCCTGACCTTTGATGACTTTCAAAATATGTGTTATAAAAGTGAAATTTTGCAAAATAGATCTTCTGTTGAATGAAGAACAACAAAATTGTTTTCAGCTTCACAACTTTGCTCAATCAAAATTTATAGGGTTTTAAAGATATGCCAATACATTTCCTAAATTTTGAAAAAAAAACATTGATATGGATCAGAATTCTACTCATAACAGGAATTGCATTTTCAGAACTAAAGGCAGAGAAAAAGCAGCTGATAACTAAAACTTAAGATAAAATGTTGTTTTGTCAAATTTTCAATTTTGACAAACCTATTAAACTTGTCAAAGGTGTCATGTAGGCAAATTTTGGGGCTCTCTAGAGGGAGAAGGAGTTGAGGTGGGTACTCTAGAATTCCTTCCCAGGATGTACTTTAAACTGTAGATCCACCCCTGAAAATTTCATTTTTGTAACCTTACCCCTTTCTGAGATAACAAGAAGTCACTCAACTAGAATATTAACAATCACTCTATTAAAAAACTATCAAAAAACTACTGATCAGCTATCACTCTGCTTAGAGATAATCTTTTAGTAGGGCATGACAAATTTTGTGTTTTCTCTTTGTTTAAAACAGCTTAATTTTTTTTGCTTCAAGAATAACAGAACAAGAAGTCAATGGTCATTGTATTTAACAGTTATCATACAATTAAAGCTCTATGATCACTGAGCAAGGTGAAGATCTACATCCTTAATGATAATCATCTAAAAGCTGCTGATCAAAAATGATTTTTTTTTAAACTTAGATATTCTTAGCCACTTACATTGGAAGTTTTTTTTATCACACATTTCTGGAATTTGAAATCTCTCTGGAAACAGACCTTTCTTCCTTATGCTCTGGTCTTCCTTATGCTTTAGATATGGATCGCCACTATCTTTCTTTGGTTTCTTCTGAAAAACCTCAGATAAATGCTGCAATTTCGTAGAATTTTTTCGTGGGGTTTTTGACGTCATAACCCTGCGATAATTACAGATAAAATTCTAGTCCGAACTGAGAATTCTTTGAAGAATTCTAGACGGATGCGAAATTAATTCTGCATACTTGAGCTTTCGGACACGCTCGATAGGCATCCAAAGGTTCGAATAAGCTCCTAAAACTACATTTTCTCTGGAAAGTATCTAAAATGTTCTCCTCATCTTTTCCAATCACCCAAAGTTTAAGAACTACCATAAGACTAAATTTTGAAAGAAAATCCTTCACTGCAAACAGATAGCATCACCCTTTTTACACGTTTTGAGTTTAACTCGGTTATTTATTGTAATTTCTGTTCGTTTCAGTTTGATTTAATTATTGAAGGGTGATTTGTAGTAGTTTTACGCTTGGAAAGTTATTTGACTTTATTTCTGTTCATTTTCGGCTTAGTGGAGCTCTTTACTTTTCTTTGAAAGCTTTGGATGAAGCTTTTTATTTTTTTGTGTTCTTTTTTTATTGATATAGTCTTTTTCATGGGTAAAAATAATATTTTATGTCTTTTCGTTTTTTTCTATAAGATTCTATAGTTTGGCTTGTTATTTGCATACTGGATATTTTTTTTTAACAAATCCAATATCCCTAAGTAGAAAGTTTCTTTTCTATAAATTTATGTTCCTTTTTAATTGGTATAGTCCTTTTCATGCAAAAAAGTTTGTTTTTTTTCGAATTTTTTATAAGAAACCATAATCTGGCTTGTTATTTCTACGTTGGAAAAACTTTTTCAACAATTTTTCATTCTGATACAAGTAGTATGTTTAATTTAAGCCTACTCAAGTTGATAATAACTCCTCAAGCTGAAGCGAAAAATAAAACTTAAAATCATTACCAAAAAATTCTATCTATGCTCTTTGACACCCTAGACACTTACACATGTTTATTTAATTGAATTGTAAGAGCATAAGTAGTAATAGCAGTAGCCCCGAAATTTTCAAAATAATACCTCCAGTCGTTCTCAATATAAATCTGAGATTTCTTATTGGCAGCCATATACACAGTGCTTATTAATTTAGTTTTAAAGCAACATTTATTTTTAAAAACATAATGCACCAATTGCATAACTGTGGACAGGGGCGTCACTAGCCTTTCATCTTTGGGGGGGGGGACGCCTGAGATGTGCCGACGAATCTTAGGCAGGTGTGGACAAAAAAATTCTCCAGATGTCGGTACCCTTTGTTGAAATTTAAACAAAAAACAAAATTTCATGTTTTATAGTTTAAAACAATAAAAAAAAACGAGACATATGATCAAACCCGTACAAATGAATCAGCTAAACTTTAAGCCGGCGCTAGTTTACAGCTTTCCACTTGTCTACAGGAGGGGCGAGGTCGATCATGGGCAGCATGTCTTTCTGACATCATAAGCATGAGATGGTCAAGTCTTTCGTCTCTCATTGTTGACCTCAATATGTTCTTCACGATTTTCATTTTACTAAATATTCGCTCACCTTCGGCCGATGTTACCGGAATGGTTTTTACAAATATGAATGCTCTGTACACTAAGGGCAAACTTCTTCTATTCTTCTTTGCTAGAGTGAATAGCTGGGTAAATTTAACTACACTTACAGAAACTCCGTCGTTTTCACGCTTGCAAATTTCTGCAAAAATTTCCATTTCGGAGTGGAACGCATATCTGCTATTGGGAACGCGGCACTAAAAGCTTGACACTGCAAAGGTTCAGGGTTCACGAGGCAATCAAAGACAGGAAGTACCAGCTCCTTTGTTTCTTCGAATGCTAGGGACAATTCTTCACCTACGACTGTTAAAATTTTCTTAAACTCAGTAGCGTAAAATATGGCAAGCGACACCTAAAACACTTCACTTGTTCTGTCGAAATCAGCACATCTTCATGGAAGCCGCCACCGACGGTGGTATCGTCTATGTCCCCCCCCCCCAACCAAAAGTAGAATTCTTCCTCAGTCATAGGACGATCATTTTTCTCTTCTCCGAAAATTCATTGCTTGGCCATACTGACAGATACGGTTACTTAAACAGCTAGTTCGCTCTCGTTGCTCATGAATTGTTTGGTAACAGTCACCGTGGCTTTCATCAAGTTTTATGCACTGACGATATCCGGCTCTACTTCTTGAAGTTCACGAATCAGGATGTTTGTTCGAGAAAGTAATGCCCTCATGAACATCAACTGTGCTATGAATTTGAATCTTGTAATGGCATTAAGAAGCCCGTCGGACTCCAACTTGTTGTCGGTATCAAGGGTGTCTGAATTTGCCATTTGTCTCAGCAGTCCAACAGCTTCTGGCAGAACAAAACACTCCAAAGCGCTTCAAGCGACTCCGATCTTGCAGACCACCTTGTTTTTGACTGTCCCTTTAGATGAAGCTTGCTTTCAACTTCTTCTCCAGCCTTGCGGTACAGATTGAAGCACTTGGATCCCCGGTGAAAAAATTATAGGTTTGATGCAAGCACCAAACTTGTTGCAGGTTAAGGAACTTGATTCACACCAATGCTCCACTATGATGTTCCCTCTATGGGCGAGGCACCTGAGGTACGGAACATTTCTTCCGAGCTTCTTGGAAATGTGAGCCTGTGCTCCCTCAAAACGGCCACTCTTGTTGCTGGCAAAATCATAGCATTGAAATGCCAGTTTGTCTTCATTGATACAAAGCTTCCTCATAACTTGCAGAATTCTTCGGAAAAATCGACTCTTTTCTTAGACTCAGAACCAACGACGGTGAGTAAGCGCTCTTTAGCGGCTCCTTTGACATCATCGTATCGGACACCTACAGCTAAACGTTCTTCGTGGCTGACAGCCAGTGTTCCTTCTGCAAACACTTCAAAGAAGTGAGCTTCATTAACTTCCGTTATGATTTTCTGGACCAGCTCTGTTCCAACAGTGGCAATCAATTCGTCTTGACTACATCCCGACAGATAGCTGGTGACATGTGGCTTGTTCTGCTTACTCATCCATTGATTCATTTCAATGTTATGCCTCGTAAGCAGATTGGCTAGCTCAACGTAGTTGCCCCCTTCATGATCTTTGCCACAAAACGCAAGACCTTGTTTATCTAGCGTGGTGGTGTCGAGCAGCATGCTTATGATGCGACATCCTCTCTCCCTTTTTTATGGCTCTATATCCTTTTTGAGTTTCTCCTTGTCAACTAAATAGGGCAAAGACTTGTCTCTCGCTACAAAAGAAATGAGATCACCAACAGAAGCTTTACGGCCATTTGATTCGAAATGATTGACGAGCATTCCAGGCTTGACACCCTTGCCACGCATATTATGCCAGCTAGTTCCGGCAAAGAAATCCCGCATCTTTGTTCCTGTATTCGCGTCCAGGACCAGTTGGGAACAAGGAACACGCGAAGCAGTAGGGCGAATCCTTTTCCACACAATACTCTAAGTGCGGGTACTCATTATACCAGTATTTAACTAAGCGCGGTTGGTCTTTGGAACTCTGTGCTTGGATTGCCTCGTTTACTGGGAAGTTCAGCTTTGGCTGAAAAGGTCCTAGCTCAATAAGTTTCAGCTTTTCAGTGTGGGAAAGTTGTTCTTTCCTCAACCCAGGATCATGATCGACTCTTACAATTCTAACCCGATGTTAGGCAAAGCATAAAATATAGTTATAGATACTTTTGAATCAATTAGCTTCTCAGAATTTTTAATTGATTGCGAATTCGGGTTAAAGTCGTAGTTTAGTGCCCTAAAATGGCAGAGAACACGACTTTCACCTGGCCCAATCTGTATGGTCACTTAAAAAAGAGCTTAAAATTTACGTTTGAATTAGCTCCCTTCAAATTATCTTGGACTCTCAGTTTGATACAATCACCCCTGGGAAAATAATTCCACATTTTTAAGACTGGAGCTTGAAACCTCTACAGTGTGGTTCTCTGATCTGATGTATCTAACAAAGGAATTTTCAATAAATTCGCTTGCTTTTTTGGGTATATTTCACCTTTTTTCAAAATTCAGGCAAATTTTCTCAGATTTTTGGTTTTGGTGGGTAACAAAAAACTGAAAGAATTTTATATATTTAGAATCAGCATAAAAACCAATACTGCCGGCTTAGCAATTTTCTCGAGAATTCCATTTTTAGTTTTGGTGAACATTGGCCCAAGTCACTTTTTACTTCCAGTTTTTTTTTTATCACAAACTATTTGATAAGATTTTCTTGTGACGAAATTTTTTCCCAACCTGTTCATTTTATTTAGGTGAATAGGACAATAAAAAGAAAGTGGGTCAATTTGGCAGCTTTATAGTAAGTTTAAATTTTGCTTTTCTTACGCTATTCTATTTTTTTAATGTCCGAATGTTTAACGGACTTAAGTTCAAGGGGGAGAATTGTCCTGTCATAAAAGAGGTACATTTTACATGGTATTTATCAAATCAAAACGTGTTATCTAGGCAGGCAGGATGATTTTGAGTGTCTCTATTCTTTCTGTAAACTATTCTAAGGTGTAAGAAATTGCATAACGACAAGTCTATATCTTTTATAATCTACGGAAGCAATAAGTCTTTCTGTAATTTTGGTTAGAGTTTGATTTTCTGGCTGATTTAAAACTTTCCATCATCTTCGAGTAAATTTGAGAGTGTCATGACATTAGGCCCCAACAGCAAAGCATGAAAAGTGAAACGGATACTGAAAATATATGGAAGTGCTCACACGAGAGTTGTTTAGGGAAGGGGGGGGGGGGTTCAGGAGTGTGTGACAACTAAACTTTGAAGATTTTACATTGTCAACGATGGTATTTTTCTCAAATAATTATAAGTTTTTCTTTTTCCCTTTCTTCAGGTCACTTAGAAATAAATGGTATTTTAATGAAGAAATAATATTCAAAATCAAGGATTATGCGAGAATTAAGCATAAAAAGGACTTAGTTTAAATCATAAATATTTCAAGTAACTTTATCCCCCTCCCCCAAATTTTTCTTTCATTAAATCCATTAATTGCTTTTCAAGTCCATATTTTCCCCTTAAAGTTAGTTACTTCTATCGCTAGATCCATTTCTGTGCCTCAGTCTTTCTTCCGTGTTTGTGACTTCACAAAATGTGGTTGTCATTTTCTATTATTATTTTTATTGAAAAAGCAAGCGGCTATTCGTTCAGTATTTAGGCTTTCAGGCGAAATACATCTATAAGACGAATATGTCTTTACTCTTTAGAATGTTTAGTAGAGACTGCTGCAAGTCAAAGCAACGACATCTGCCAAAGCCAGAGTTTTAATAGATTGTGGATGTTGATAACAAGAGCGTTCATAAATGTAATTCTGTAGCACTCTGTCTTTGTGTCGATTTATTAAACAGTGATTTACCCTATTTGTATTTTAGATACTCCCTTTGATTTCATTATATTTAAATGAAAATTGGTAATATATAGCGTTGGCATTATGCAGTCAGATACACAAATCTCTTTTTAACGCTAAAGCGTAAATTACCCAATGTCAAATTCCTTGGAGAAAAGGAAGATGATGGATAAATTTCCAAGACATCTACTACCATCAATTAAAAAAATTGCAATTGAGACTCTGGCATTGCACAGGAAAGTTGGCCAGTTAAAACTGTTGTGCCAGAAAGTCTTATCGTTTCTGGCCGAACTGTTCATTCTGTTAGAACTGGATTTTATGGTTGATACAATAGGTGTTGCATAGTAAGGAAACACATCTGGGGAATTAAAATTTTATTTTGAAAAACAAATTAATATAGATTTTATAATAAGCCAGCAGTCATCCAAATTAAATCTCAAAAGTACTGATTTGTGTTACGTTTTAATAATAAATATTTAGTATTTTTTAAGCATGTGAAAGACGAAAGAGAAAAGATTAAAGACAGTCAAATTTTGAGTCGCTTTTGGAGCTTATTTCATGGAGAAGATTGAGGTAATATGTGTTAAGAATCTCCACCTCTGGTATCAATAACATCGCATAAAAAAACTGACTCAAACAGCTTTGAGTGTTCAGCCCATGTACGCTTCATATTATGACATCAGAATTAAAATAAATTTTTAATTTTTATAGTTCATTCATTGTGATGACTGCAAAAGTGGATTATATCGAAGGTCTTCAGAAAAAAATAATCAAGATTAACACAAGCGTATTTATTGCGCTGCAAATGGACTGGGTAAGGTAAAGGGTGTTGAAATAATTTCAGGTGCGTTTGTTTCCATAATGAAGGTGTGCTTAATCAGGGCTTATTAAGTTGAAAATCGAGAGCTATAATACCTTTTAAAGAACTGAATGGAACTAGAGGGTAGTTATCCCCCTCACCTGACGGCTTATATATAAAAATACTTTTTCTGGAATCGCGCGTGGAAACTAAACTTTATAAGTTATTGTAAATATGAACTTATATGGGAATTTTGTATAAAATCTAATATTTTCAGTAAAATCTCTTTTTTTTCAAATTTTAAGCGGTTGATTGCCCAACCACTGCCCAACTGTTGCTTGTGATGATTTCTTCTTCATTTGATTCTTTTTTCATTTCTATCCGTTACAAATTTAATTTATTCTCTCATAGTAATTTCTGCTTTTCTTCATTGACGTATATAATTTTACATCTATGTATTAATCCATAATGGGCTAGTTACTCTGTGTTTGACGGCTGATTCGCTATATGTCTTTATTTTTGTTTGTTTTAAATTCTCTATTGCTCTTTACCTTTCTTTTAACCTTTTATTTTTATTTGTAAAGATTGTTTTTAATACCCTTTCAGAAAGTTGTTCGTGTCATAAGCTCAAATCCTCTTTTTCATTGTCTTTCCTCGCCTGAAAACTGAGATAAATCACATAAATCAGAGCATACAAAATGGATGATAATAAAATAGCTATATGCTTTGCTTGGGCTGCCTCTATCAATAGTATCATAATATTTGCAGTCATGAGTTTTTAATCATTCAAAGGTAATAGACTCCAAGATTGCTTGTGTATGATTTTGACTCTTATTGATAGAAGAGCATCGATAAGTGGGGATCCGTACGATTACGATTAGCCCAGGATCTTAAAAAGCCTGCATTCAACTGGACATCCCAGGGACTCTTCGATTTTAGGTACTACGCCGGCTTAAGTGATTTGTGTTGACTTGAGAAGAAGTCTTAGTCACTGACATGCTTTGGATAGGACTGACTACTTTTCGTGATGGCATTAAAATTCTACTGATTTAAATAATACGAAACTTGCAGCTTGGAAAGTTACAATGCTAAGAAACATATATGATTTTGTACGTTGGATGACGAATACAGACGTTTTGAACTTGACTTATAGACATCTAAGAAACTCATATTCCAGGGGTAGAAGGATGAAATTAAGTCATTTTTTTTATTTTGGCAGGGATGATGAATGCACAGGAAGTGAGTAAGACTCGTGATGAATAAGGAAACTGCCAATTCTTGCTCAAGTCGGGAATGAGTTAATAATAGAATGCTAGTATTATATATCCCAGTAGAAACTCTTGATGGAGATAGTAGTACTCAAATTAAGTTGACTTACAGGTGCTTGGACAAATAAACGGGATCCAGGGTAGAACTATTCTGTTTTTACAAGGGGATTTTCGAAATGGGAATATGTTATAGCTTTGGTAAATTTGAAGTTGGACAGGAAATCGGTAACGATTTAAGAACGTTGCAATTTTGCAGGTATAATGGTGTTCTTAAAAGCAGTACAGTACTTGGTCGTAAAATGACCCAAAAAGTAACACGGTAATCCCAACATAGTAAGACGGCAAACCATATTCATTTTCTTGTTTAGATTTCAACCAAGTTATTGGCATCTGCACAAAGAAATCTTTATACACAGCGTTAATCTATCTGCACAGCAAAGCCCTTGACGATTTTGTTGGTCCATTTGAAGATCTTTTCGGAACTCTTATTAATCAATTGGTTTCTGAGGGTGAGGATAGGGCTTTCAATGTTATGATTATAAGTTACAATTTTTTCTTTCTTTCTAAAGGTGAATAGATGGCATTTGACATGTTTAAATCTTATTTGTTTGATTTAAATGTGAAGAGTTTTATGTCAGTGAAACTCTTGAAGTGGGAAGGATTATAACATTGATCCTAAGGAGAAGGGTCGAAAAGTACATTTTCAGGCAAAAATTGTTGCAAGTGACGGCTCTACTGCACCATTTCTTGAGTCTTTCCCTGATTTTCTACCTGGGTATAAGTATCCATGTTGCAACAACGAAATTTTTGATATATTCCCTAGCTTCTACTATTATTCCCATAATTCACCTATTTTAGCTTCCCAAAATACCTGAATGCGCAAGCTCTAGCTTTGAAAACGTGTAGTTAATTATTTTTGTTCTGTTTTGTTTTAATAAATTTATTGTCTCATATCATTTCATTTATCAGTCCTGGTTGAACTATATATAATATATAATATATATATATATATATATATATATATATATATATATATATATATATATATATATATATATATATTTTTTCTGGTGTTGTGCTGAAGATGGTCCTCGGACATAGTGCCTAAATATCCACTGAATGGAATTCCAATGTCTTTGAAAAAATTTCCCTATTGTTTCTAAGTTGTTTTTGCTTGATCGATAGTGAAAAAACAAAATTTGCGGCAATGGTATTATTTTCCAGTCGTCGTCAATAGTCACTTGTTTGGGATTACATTATGCTGCTTCGAAAAGAGATTTTAAACCTGTCCTGGTTTAGCATGTTCAGATGAAACTACGCAAGACATTTGGTTTTTTAATTCGTTTTCGGGGTCTTTACTGTCGGGACGTCCTTGGTCGTATGTATAGCGCTGTTGCTCTGTCTCACGTATTGTTCCCGTCCCTCCTCTTCCGTAATCTCAGACCTTCTGATTTTTCGCCCATTAAAGTTCCTTATTTTAAATTTTGCAAATTTTTACGTGGTTTCCCCTTTCTTTTAGTAACACTGAGATTGTTTTTAAGCTTAAAGTGAAGGATCCTGTAGTCTGTATAAAGAAAAAATACAAAACATTTGAAGACAAGGCGAAAATTATCATTTTAGGCCACAATTTATTTCCGTTTTTGAGTAACAGTTCTGGCTCTTGATGATTTACAGGCTAAATTATTTAGCAAGTGTTTTTGTATCTTTTTTTTTCTCTCTTTAAGTGTTTGATCAATATTTGATTTTTTTTTTTATTGTAAGCGTTATCATTTGTCTTTTCTTTATATTTACATTGTAGCTTACTCCTCATTTTTTGAGGGAAATAAAGAAAATAAATAAATAAAAACTAAAGCAAGGGGTTAGATGTTTGCCGATGTGTCAATATTTTATATATTTCTGATATACCTAAGGGTACACTTAAGATTCAGTCGGCTGTAAAGTCAATTTATATTTTGAAATCCCTTCCTGTCATACCTGACCAAGTGTTGCTCCTGCAACACTTCACATTCCATAGGCAACTTGAATCTAGTTGTCTATGGTACTGTAAATATTGAGCTCTTGCATTAAACTTTAGCATTTCATTCTGCAGAAATGATAAGTTTTTCAAGGACATTGCTGTAATTTTATTTTAACATTTTGAGATGGGTATAAGATTTTTCTATTTACAAGCTGGAGATTAAATATTGCTAAGATTTCGATTCAGTAGACTATTTTCCTCTTCTTCTTATGTAAGGATACAAACCAATCTAAAACTTCTTTGGACTGACCAGTGGAATAGCGTTCAACAATTTCTACGATACGAAGTCTCATTTTCATGCTCAGCGGGTTTCAACAATGACAGGATGCGTGTAGCACAGCAAGAGCTTCCATAAAGCAGGTTTTAGAGCCAAAACACAGGACTAAAACTCTCTATGCTGAAAACGCTTCATGCTAGGAAGGCTGCGAACACAGCAGTTTTTCAAAATTGCTTGTCATGAACTAGTGCTCAACAATTAAAGATTTCCATTTTATGTCAAAGGAGTAAAAGGGCTGCAAAATAGTACAAACGTCATTGTATTGGAATTTGACAAAAAGAAAAAAGAAAAAAAGACACCTGGCATAATACTTCAGATTTCAGTCTATAGTCAATAATTTTCACCCTCCCAGTTCGTTTTGAATCTCACCCAGAATTGTAGTTCCCCGAGTTTGAACTCAGTATTTCAGCAGATTCTAGATTCAATAAACCTATGTTCTAATTGGAGATAGCAGACGGTAGCTGAAAACGGTTTGTAGTAGACTTGTGTTAAAATCGGAGTTGTGAAAACGCCAAATGCGGACCTGCTATCTGAACCTGCTGCCTGAAAACGATGCTCTCGACTTCTATAGCATCTTCATATGAACAATCCGTAGTCGAGTTCTTCTTCTTTCAGGAGTTTATCATTCTTTAAATGACTATTTCACTTGGCTGTGAGTCAGCTTGCAGATACGATCTTGCGGGATAAAATTAAAATGAAATTAGGAGATTGTCACAACTTTCTTAATGAATGTCTTCAAACACAGTGAATAAACAATTATTGAAAGGCTTAAATTTAAAAATCGATTTTTGTTTTATTCGAATAAACAACTGAGCGTATAACAAATATGAGGAAGTCAAAACATCAAATATGGATCATATATACTGTATATGAATCACATATGGATCATATAAGATAATATAACCATCATATGTGGATAATTCATCACTAAATTGGACCTAGTCAGTTTTGACATTTTTCGATCCGTTCACAAACTAGGCTCTAATTAACCTATTAAAGCCAGACTCTAGGCCGTAAACATGGCCTTAAAGGCCGTACTTAGGCCGTTGTTGAAGTGTTTTGAGATATCTTAATTTCTCTATTTCTTATTTTTCTTATTACCTTCTTTTTCATATCTTATTTTTCATAGCAATAGCTAGCCAAATTCAAATCGTTATTTTCTCGTTCGATGTTCTCGACATTTACTAGAAGGTGTTCACACTTTTATGTTTTTATAATCGTTCGTAGGCTTTCTAGAGTAATTATCACAAGTCAAGGTTCTAACTCTTGGCACTTAACTTCGGGATTTGCATCTAAAAAGATACTTTCTGGACTTAATCTACTTTAATACTAATATGAGACTCCATACGATACTAATGGACATCCAAGTCAAATTTGCGAGAACCAATCAGATCCCAAGGGGCCAAACAGTTCAGATTCTTCTTCATTTCGGCTAACACATGACAGCTGGGAGCCATTATCTGAAAATAGACCAATAATTATACAATATTTTTTATAATTATTATATAATGATTATAAAATATTTATTATATAATTATTAAATATTTATTATATGATAATAATTTTTATTATAACAATAAAATAGGGGGCGGGAGGAGAGTATATACATTTTTTTTGTCCAATCAGCTTTAAAGTTTGTTCACTATATGCCCATTTTGGAGGTAAATAAATTCATGATTAAATAAAAAGGTAAATTGAATAACACTAAATTGGAACTTTCAGAGAATACTTAAACAGGAAGATCAATTGAAAAAAGGTAATATTTGTATGTCAATACTAGCACTACTACCATTGCTACTTCTACTAATGCTACTACTGCTACTAAACTACTCCAACTACTACTTCAATTGCAAAAACTAGTTAGACTTAAGAGTATTAAGATGAACCTTCGTTGTGTGAATACCTTGTTTTTGAGTATCAACTTTTTAATAAAGTAAGATTCAACCTGTATGATTTTTCCAGAGACTTTTATGATCGGATTATTTTATTTAATTGCTATTGACATTTTTGCTACTTATTATAAATTCCGTCCAGATTTGATCGTTTATTAACTGCGGAGAATTGGGCTAAGAGATGTAATTAGCTTAGAGTATTGAACTCGACTGAAGTCTTTGTGCATAGCATCAGCATCCATTATGGATCCAGAATATTGCGGCATCTGATTAAAAAGAATAACCAGCAAAACAGGTGGCGTGCAGTCTATTAAATGCAATAGACCGTCTCATTTCAGCTGTGGAAATACCAAGTACTCAAATAACTTGAAGAAGAGCTTTGTGTGCACAATTTGTGCGTAAAAAGATTCTCCAAAAAACTGTATCCTGATTAAATTGAAGTTGAAAAATAATAGTCCAAGACAGCCAATTAACAACGAGAAGAACCATGATCAGTTTAAACGAATATTATTTTCCGAGTGAAAACATGTTGACAGAATCACCAGCAGCTCCTGGCATAACACCGAGATGGCTGCTGTAGAAAATAAAAACGGTGAAAAGAAAAGACTGTGAAGGTTCTGACCTAATTTGCCTCATATGTGATAGAACGACTAAAAACAGCCCCTCATTTGATTGTCATCAATGCTTACAACACATGCATGCGACCTGCGCCGCAATTGATGCAGGCATAGTTCTTGCTGTTCAGAAGCCCTCGGGATGATTCTTTCTTTTTACCTGTAAAAAGTACTTAAACCAGCGTAATAAGAGTGGGTCGAAATGTCCCAGTACTGACGTATCTGTTCCATGCAGTAGCATTGTTACCAGCCAAGTCCAGAAGACTCAATAAGGAGTATCCTCTGTCTATTCATAAGATGAAGAAGAGTCATACAACTTATCATACCCCCGAGCGACGTGTTTGCAGATTTCACATGAGTGGAGGCTGCAGAAAGGTAAAGAATTGAACCGTTTCTTAATATTTGCGTGAATTTTTTAAAGGTAGCTGCCATGACGAGTATCGTCTTCTACCACATAAATCTCTGTGTCAAAAGTTTCCACAAAGATTTTGTTTCATGAATTGTTGTCCTAATATGCATCTCCCTTTCCACAGAAGGAGAAAGCTACGTTTTAAGACTTAATTGCGAAGTCCGAAAAACGGGGAGCGAAAAAATGCACCTCTGGTGATACAGGGCTCCCCAAGTCAGCCATATCTGGTTCCTGTTATGAGTTCGAATCTCATGCCACATGTCTTTAGTCAGCCAATGCACATCCCTCCTCCATCATACCAGCCCCCTCCCCTCTTGAAACCCTGGAAAAACTGGCAAGAACCAACATTAACCATCCTTTCGACAATCCGTTCGGTACAAACAGCCAAAGGAGTTGGAATTTTAAACAAATTAAAGATTCACCAACCATTCAAACCATGTTTTCCGAGTTTCCCAGCTTGGAACCGATTCAGTGTGCTGGCAAACAAATTCGAGACCGCAGTATAAAGCCCTTAATTCATCCCTATTCATATGTGAAAATATTAATGTCAAACGTCCGGCCACTAATGAACAAAAGGGAAGAGGTCGAACTATGCTTGAAGAATGAACTTGATATTACTTGTATCTGTGAATCGTGTTCCGTGACTTAAGAGTATGTTGCATTTGATGGATATGATACTTATTTTAAACCAAGAATGACAACCGATGAAATTACAGTAACACATGGTGGTGGTGTTGATATTATTTGTCGATCATCTATAAAAAAATAGAGTTCTCAATTTCTACAATATACCAAATAAAAATGGTTTCAAAGTCTTAAAGTTGTGGTGCAGGCTTAAGACGCTACCTAAGGAAGTGACATCACTAGTGATATATGTTGTTTACTAACCACCCGTGGCCCTTAAAGACCTTGTGAATTACTTACTGAATTGCACTGACAATGTACAGTTCTCTTATCCTAACGCTGGTATCATAATGACTGGCGACTTGAATGACTTGAATCCCAAATGGATAAGCAATTAACTGTCACTTAAGCAGATTTTTAATGTGCCAACAAGAGGTAACCATATATTAGATCTCGTCTTTAGCTCTTATCTTTAAAATATTACAATACCCCCTTTACCTTACCCCCACTAGGTATGAGTGACCACCTGTGTGTTACTTGGGTACCTAATCATTTTATCCCAATTAGACAAAAAATAGTGTAGTGTACAGGCCCTACACATCTGAGCTAATAAATCTCTACAAGAAATGGCTCAAAAATCGAGACTGGTGTGATATCCTCTAATTTCTGATGGTGACAAAATGGCACGTTTATTTTGTAGAGAACTGTTCGAAAAATGCTCCCACAAATTCTCCCACAAACAACCAAAATATGTGGAATCTAATGAAAAACCATGGAATACTTAAGATATTCGGGATCTGATGAAATTGAGGAATGAATTGCATGTAACTGGACCTGAGGAAGATTCAAAAGGTTAAGAAATGCAATTTGGTATAAAATAAGATGTTCACGTAATCAATGTGGTTCTAAAACAATAAGAAAATATATAATCCAATCCACGTAAGTTCTATCATACAGTTCAAAATATTATTAGCAAAAAGTGAGCAAAGTTCAAGTTAGAGATACTGTTGGTAAACCCCTGCAACCTAAAGAGATTAATGATTGGTTTTCATCGATTTGCAAAATCCATCCGCGACTAACAGCATTACCAACCAATGACTCAGTTTCAAATATCCCTATCCTAGAGATTAGTTCAGTTGTTAAGAAGTTGAAGGCACTTGATCCTCATAAATCTAGTTACCCAAGTGAGATACCAATTAAATTGATCTTGAATGTGCTAATCTTTTATCTACTCCTTTAACGGCAATTTTTAACCAATGTTTTATTGATGGTGTTTTCCCTAGTATTTTTAAACAGGCGTATGTTACCTCAGTTCCCAAATGTAAGGCTTCTAGGATATTACGATATGAGGCCGATTTCAAAAACACCGGGTCTTTCAAAAGCGTTTGAAAGTTTTATTTTTGATTATTTATTTGAGGACATGAAAGAACGTAGATTCCCAACAATTTGGATTTAGACCAGGGTATAGTACTATTTATTATCTGATTGCTTTGTTGGATACCATCCTTAAACACATATTTGGCTGTTTCATCACTGCAACTAATCCCTCTGACTACCGAACAGTCTGAAGTGACGATAATTTTTAATTACCTAAAAGCTCAATTAGGAAAGGTAAAACTGAAGGTCTGCGAAACTAAGAGCTCTTACATGACATTTAGCTTCCTAATGGTTAACAGCCACTCTTCTATTTCCCTAATGCCGATAAAGAAAACAGTTAAAGTACTTGGAGTACTTCTGGAAGAAGATTTAAGATTGGACTCGCAAGTCGAATATCTGACTAAAAAAGGCACCTCACTTTTAGATTCGTTTTCCAACCTGAAGAGATTTGGTATGCCAACTGAAGTTTTGAAATCTGTATACTGCAGCTATGTTAGACCTTCTTTTGAGTATGTCCGGCTTGGCATCCGGGTGCGACGAAAGATCAAATCAGTTGGACTTGAGATGATACAAAAAAGAGCTGTAAAAATTATGCTTGGGCATAACTACTCAATATGATGATGCACAAAAACAACTCAACTTGAATTCACTTGATACTCGTTGACACATCGATTTGGACTAAATTGTTTGAATTACCCAGCTCATCTTGGTCTACTATCCAACCTTGAGAGCCACCCTACTGAAGGATCAGTCACTTGACTCTGACAAATAAAAAATAATTGTCCACAGTTAATGACTTACCCAGCCTCTAGTACCGAAAGATATTAAAAATCATTTGTCCCTTGTTTCATTTGGTATTTTAATAATATTACCATGACAAATATTTAATGTTTGATGCAGTTTATTTCAGGTATTTGCCAGTTAGTGTTTGAATTTACCAATCATTTATATACTTAATTATTCTGAAATATCCTATATAAACTGTCGCTATTTTAATCGTGAAAATATTTGACTTATATTAATTTTTTTTTATGACTCATTTTTATTGACCTTGAAGCGGCAATTGTTGCCTTAGTTTTTTTGTGTTGCTGTTTATTTGTTTTAGGTCTTTTTTTTGTGTCATGACATGGTCATGTTAGCTCCAGCTATTGCAGTGAATAAAATATATTTTATTATATTCTAAAAGGGTGTCAAAAGAGGATCAAAAGCCCACATTAGCAATATTTTGGAACGGTTTACCCTGAAAGGGATATACTACTGACCAAAAGGCAAGACATACATGCTATTATCGTCATTAATACTGCTGCTACTACTGTTACTACTACTACTAATACAACACTAACACGGTAACTACTTCTTCTACTGCCACCCCAACTACTAGAACACTAGTACTTTTAAGGCTAAGTCTATAAATACAATATTTGAGAGAATATTGATGGCAAATTTGAATTAACAAAAGACACTATGTGGATTTAGATTGTCAAAAGAGTGTATCTTAAGAATTGATTTATGTATACTGCTACTCTACTAATTGCATACTACTACTAATAGTATGTGATAGTAGTAAAAGTGCAAATTATGTTCTGGCATTGAAAAAGCATAGGGTGTGTGAACCATACTTAAGTTAATTTTTGCTCGTTTTGAGTTTGACTCGGTTATTTATTTATTGTAATTTCTGTTCGTTTTAGAATTTATTTATTTATTGATGCTGATATGTGGTAGCTTTTCGCTTGGTACAACATTTGATTCATTTTTGCTCAATATGGTTTCATTGGAGTTCTTTATTCCCCTTCGAAAAACTTATTTTGTGGAATCGAAAATAAGAAGCAATATCAAAGCTTAAAACGAACAGAAATTATTCCGAAAATGAGGAAGAGGGCTGGCCCCTCCTCAATATCTCGCTCTTTACGCTACAGTTTGACTGTTGGTCCTGACTCTTTAAGAACGACTACTGAAACACAAAAACCGCTTAATTAGAATAAGAAGCTTTTCTAAAGTACTAAAAACTTCAGCAAGAAGAGCGAGAGATGGGCGAGGGGACAGCCCGCCTCATATAAGGAATAATTTCTATTAATTTTAAGCTTTAACGTTGCTCCTTACTTTCAGTTGAAAGTAAACCTGCCAAAAACAATACAGCAAAGTAACTGTTCACCGCATACTATTTTTTCACAGGAAGTCTTATCATCAGAAAGGATTTTTTTTGTGTGTGTTTTGAATAAAAGTTCTGTAGAATAAAATTTGTCAAAAATTAAGACTTTTGTAGTTTCTTGGGAGTAAATGGTCTATTGATCATTTTTTCTTCTAAATTAAACAAGAGCTCATATGTCACTTGTGACGAGGTCGGAAGAGTCAAGAGCCATGAGCTCTAGCAAAATTCTAAGAATCAATAGACTGATTTAAAAGGAAAATCAGAGGCTTAATGCCGGTCGGGATTTAAAATAAGAGCTCTGAGAAACGAGGTCCTTCTAAATATCAAAATTCATTAAAATCCGATCACCCACTCGTAAGTTAAAAATACATTATTTTTTTCCTCTGCCATCAGCCCCCCAGATGGTCGAATCGGGGAAAATGACTTTAATAAGCCAATTTGTGCAGGTCCTACTAATTTTCATCGTCCAAGCACATCCAGAAGCACCGAACTCGCCAAAGCACTGGACCCCCCTCCCTAACTCCCTCAAAGAGAGCTGATGCAATCCGGTTACGTCAATCACGTATAACTCCCTCAAAGAGAGCAGATGCTGTCCGGTTACGTCAATCACGTATCTACGACATTTGCTTATTTTACCCACCAAGTTTATTCCTGATCTCTCCATTCTGAGAGTTTTCTGAGATTTCCGGCTTCCCCCTCCAACGTCACCAGAATCTGGTCGGGATTTGAAATAAGAGCTCTGACACATGAGTTCCTCCTTCTAAATATCAAATTTCATTAAGATCTGTCAACCTGTTCTTAAGTTGAAAATACCTCAATTTTTCTAATTTTTCAAAATTACACCACCTCCCCCCAACTCCCTTAAAGAGAGCACATTCAGTCCAGTTATGTCAATCAATCATATATCTAGGACTTATGCTTGTTCTTCCCGCCAAGTTTCATCCTGATCTCTCCACTCAAAGCGTTTTCCAAGATTTCCCCCTCTAACTCCCCAATATCACCGGATACAGTCGGGATTTAAAATAAGAGCTCTGAGATACGAGTTTCTTCTAAATACCAAATTTCATTAAGATCAGATCACACATTCGCTAGTTAAAAACACCTCATTTTTCAATTTTTCCTCTCCCTCCAGCCCCCCAGATGGTCGAATCGGGGAAACAAAAGTTATCAAGTCAATTTGTGCAGGTCCCTGACACGCCTACCAATTTTCATCGTCCTAGCACGTCTAGAAGCACCGAACTCACCAAAGCACTGGAAATCCCCCCCCCCCCCAAAGAGAGCGGACCCGTTCTAATTATATCAATCACGTATCTAGAACTTGTACTTATTCTTCGAATCAAGTTTCATCCCGATCTCTCCACTCTAAGAGTTTTCCAAGATTTCCGGTTTCCAAGATATCTGTTTCCTCACTCCAACGCCCTATGTCCCCAGATCCAATTCAAATTGAAAATAGAGGATCTGAGACATGAGATCTTTCTATACATCATATGTTTCATTATGATCCGACCACCCATTCGTAAGA
Source organism: Artemia franciscana (assembly GCF_032884065.1). NCBI lineage: Eukaryota > Metazoa > Arthropoda > Branchiopoda > Anostraca > Artemiidae > Artemia > Artemia franciscana. The sequence goes on along the minus strand of NC_088871.1, from coordinate 17,103,587 downwards.
TAATGATACCTCAATTTTCGCGTTTTCCAAGATTGCAGGTTTCCCCTCCAACTCCGCCCACTGTCACTGGATCTGGTTAGGATTTAAAATAAGAATTCTGAAGCACGAGATCCTTCTAAATATCAAATTTTATTAAGATCTGTTCGTAAGTTACAAATACCTCATTTCTTCTAATTTTCCGAATTACCCCCCCCCCCTCCCCCCAAAGAGAGCGGATCCAAATTCCATCGTCCTAGCTTATCTGAAAGTGCCTAAACTATCAAAACCGGGACCGACAGACGGACAGACAGATTGACAGAATTTGCGATCGCTATATGCCACTTGGTAAATACCAAGTGTCATAAAAATTAGACGGCAATATAGTTGATATCTTTTATATCTATTAAAAGTTTTATATCTTTTAAAATCTTCAGTATGCGCACTTGGCTTTTGGCTTTAATTACTTTTGATGAGCACTTCAGGAGTTTTAGTCAACTGTAATTCAAACCATACTCATTGAAAGTCAAAATAATGTTGTTACAGCGGTAGTTACTAAACTGTCTTAATGCTAAAGAGGTGCAGTTAAAGTTTGAGCCTTATCCTATTGTAATTTTCCCCCGTCAATCTGTCTATTCCAAATCCAGTTGTTCTTTTTATCATTTTATTACACTTATATGTTGGAACGTTCGATCCTTTATTACGTGTTTTCGTTCTTTGTCCGTTCTTGTGGACATTTGGTTCTTTTAAAAATATTAGCGAACAAATCATTTTTTTTCACCGTTGATCAAGTTCTGGATATGTTCTGTTTTTGCGCTTTAATTTGTTTTACTACTATTATTAATAAGACAAGGTTGTTAGTTGTTCTGAAGAACAAATTTTCAATATTTTGATTCGATTTCAAAATATAACAATGCTGACAAAATAAATTCCCATTTTATTTATGGATTTGTTATCTTTCTGCACTTAGCAGTTCATTTTGGATATGAATATTTCAACAAGGAAAATTATGTGGTAAATTGAACCCATTTAAAGCAGAAGGTGATAAGGAAGGAAGGGAAGCCTGAAGCAGTATAGTCTTCTGAACTCCCATAGCCTACATTTTAATTTGAAGTCTTTTACTTATGTGATAAGCGAAATTTCTTTTACGCTTTTCCCCTGAAATAATATTTATTTATTTATCATACTTTGTTTTTATAACAGTCAAGGGTAATTTATTAATCAAATATGAAAATAGATCCCTTCGTTTAATTCATCTCTACCAAATACATAAGAATCTCATTAACTAAATACTAATTTTTGACTGGTATAAGGGTTTGGCTGGTCGTCAGATGGCTGGTAAAGATAAATCAGCCATTAAAACGAAAAATAAAGTGACACGTTTCTTTTTGTACAGTACCTTTTACGACATCAGTTAAGACAAGTTCAGTATTATCATCTGAATTTTCTTCCCAGTCTCTATGAGATTCTTCATCACAGCTTGAATAAACAGTAGTAATAATTGGGAGGGAGACTTTTCTGGAGAATTTGATTTCGGGTGGTCTATCCATAAAATACGGTAAAATGAAATCTCGTCCATTAAAATTCATGGTCGCAGAGCTAAAAACAAGAAAAGTCACAAAAGTAATTCAATAGCTCTTTACAAGCTATGTAAGAAAGTTTGACATACCCCAAAGTAAAGCAAAGATAAAGTCCAAATGCCTGCAGTAATTGAAAAGATATTATGTGACACATTCCGTCAAAATAATATTTATAAGACCACCTATCAAACAAGATTTGCTTAATCGACTTGTCCAATATATTTTCCGATTAGTTCAGTATAAATACTGAAGATGGTCACCAGTTAAAGAAAGAAGAATGGCTTAACTACGAGCTTGAGAGTATAAAAACAGACTTGGAAGCTTATACCTACATAGAGAAAAACAAGTTCATACCAGTCCTGGTATTTAGGGTTTCTCCACTATATCTCCTTTTCTCCTGTGTAGAATGTTGACCTTGGGGGAGCTAGAATCAAAGCTTAGACCCTGTATTACCAAGCAGGGATTAACCCAAAAAAGTAGCTACATGTGCAATATACAGAAAAAAGCTTAAACAGCTGTAGTAAGAAAGCACAGAGCGTACAAGAAACTCAGGGTGTTTGCGGTATATTACAAATCAATATATCTATGGGCGCAACATGCTGCCTTTTGAATCATTAAGATTCAGCTTTCCGTATTTTACACCGTGGGAGATGCTTTACTTTAAATAAGTCCCCACTAGGTACGACTTATACAAGATTACACTTATTACAATAGTGAAATAAAGAACCCGCTAGTTGAGGGGAGCAAAATGGTACCACCCAGTCTCTTTATCTAAAAAGATGATTCCTAACTGTATAATCAGGTTAAAGTCCCTAGATGAGAAGGCAATTGAAGTTGAGATGTACCAGAAGATGTAACTCTAAAGATAGAGAGGAAACCGGTAAAGGTGTTGAGCTGTTTTCTCAAGAAGATAACCAGGGTAACCTAGAACATTTTTTCTACTCAATCTTCATAGATTGAAACATATTGAGATTCACGATTGTCAATATCCCTATAAACTTTTGAGATTAAAATACAGGAAACTTACAGAGAAATAATAATAATGAAAATTGGGAGCAATCAATGAGCATTTTCTCATTAAAATTTTAGCATGTATATGAAATTATACTCATTCTTGTGAGGTATATCTACCAGGGAGGGGGAAGGGCGGAAAAAATAATTTAATAAGTTGTAGAGACCTACTCTGTGACCGTCATTTTTTAAGAGTCCTTGGAAGGCTATTTTTGCGAGAGATTCAAGAATAGATAATTCAACTCTACTTCAAAGATAGCCACAGCACATTTGAAGGACTGTGTACATCTTTTGCTTTGAGAAAACAAAGATAAGATAGATAAGAAGGACTGTGTACATCTTTTACTTTGAGAAAACAAAAGATAAGATAAATACCAATATATTTCAAAAGCTCAGGGGACATCAACAGCGGGAAATCAATTCCATGTAGATATTCCCTAGCAATTTTGAAACATTTAGATTCGGATCATGAGCAACTAGCTAGATCAACTTGACCAAAAAGACATGTTTCTGCTGATAAAAAAAAAGAAAAAAAAATTACTGAGTGCATAATACAGGGGAAGTTTCTTAAAAAAAAGAAAAGAAAAAGAACAAATTGAAAAAGTATTTAGCTAAAATGTCTTAACTAAAAGCTGAGCTATGAGAACCAGAAAAATAACGACGAAGCAAAATTCATATGCATTACAATTCCAAGACTGAAAATTATACTGAAAACAAAATCTTTTGTTTAATTTACAAACTATGTTTTGTCAACGCCGAGCCCTAACGTGAGCTTCTGAATTTTATTTAGAAACACTAACTGAATCTTGTGATTATTCCTTTTTTAGACTGACCCGAGTCCCTAACCTTATTAATTTTCCCTATTCTTAACTATTTAGTAAAAACTCTATTTGCCTCATGGTTTTGAAAGAAGCTAACAAATAAAAACTGATTCAACTTAAGCAGAAACAAGCAGTAATTTAGTAAATTAAGGAGAGTTGTGCCTGAAAACTGCCAAGTTATTTACGACTTATACTACAAGTTATATCTCCTCCTTTGCTGAAGAGAGGCCCCAGCCTTGCATTTATAAATTTATCTGTATCACTTCTTTTCAGTAAAACCCTTCCACAGCGTAAACTTAAGCACTTTAGACAAATTGGTTTCATGTTTCCATATTTTCGTTTGGATCCAGAACTTTAACTGTTTTTGCCTTCACAAAGGTCATCATATCTCCTTTTCTTGCTTGCAATCACAATTGAACTGTAGAAATTTTGCCACAAAATCCAACAACAAAAGAGAGAATAATGAGGACTTTTTTCCTAAGACAGTGAACCAACAAAACCTATTTGAATATTTCGGCCTTATATCTAAGGGCCGTCTTCAGCAAAGAAAAAATAAAAAACAATAAAACACTTACAAAAAGTTCTCAGTTAAAAATCCATTTTTTAAAAATAGCCTTGGCATCATTACTTCTTAACGAAAAGTTCAGCCAAGACTGTCTGATAAAAGCTAACATTTTACAAGATAAAAAGGTTCATCTATTTCACTAACTGTATTTATTAAAAATTGGAATGATTTCTTATTGCGATATTTGCCTTCTCTGCAGCTATTCTGATAGTTCTGTCCGCGAGGCAATCGAAATCAAACGAAACTTAAATAATAATACATCTCTAAATAGTCCACGTCTCTACACTGTCCACGATGCAATCGAAATCAAATGAAACTTAAATAATAATACATCTCTAAATAGTCCGCGTCTCTAAACTGTCCGCGAGGCAATCGAAATCAAACGAAACTTAAATAATAATACATCTCTAAATAGTCCGCGTCTCTAAACTGTCCGCGAGACAATCGAAATCAAACGAAACTTAAATAATGATACATCTCTAAATAGTCCGCGTCTCTAAACTGTCCGCGAGGCAATCGAAATCAAACGAAACTTAAATAATAATACATCTCTAAATAGTCCGCATCTCTAAACTGTCCGCGAGGCAATCGAAATCAAACGAAACTTAAATAATAATACATCTCTAAATAGTCCGCGTCTCTAAACTGTCCACGAGGCAATCGAAATCAAACGAAACTTAGATAATAATACATCTCTAAATAGTCTGCGTCTCTAAACTGTCCACGAGGCAATCGAAATCAAACGAAACTTAAATAATAATACATCTCTAAATAATCCGCGTCTCTTAACTGTCCGCGAGGCAATCGAAATCAAACGAAACTTAAATAATAATACATCTCTAAATAGTCCGCGTCTCTAAACGGTCCGCGAGGCAATCGAAATCAAACGAAACTTAAATAATATATATTATATTAAATATTATAGAAATAATCTAATTCAAAATAAAACAAAAATAGGAACGAACAAAAACAAGCCCAATCCCAAAAGAACTATCAGATTAGCTGCAAAGAAGGCAAATATCGCAATAAGAAATCATTCCAATTTTTAATAAATACAGTTAGTGAAATGAATGAACCTTTTTAGCTTGTAAAATGTTAGCTTTTATCAGACAGTCTTGGCTGAACTTTTCGTTAAGAAGTAATGATGCCAAGGCTATTTTAAAAAAAATGGATTTTTAACTGAGAACTTTTTGTAAGTGTTTTATTGTTTTTTATTTTTTCTTTGCTGAAGACGGCCCTTAGATATAGGGCCGAAATATTCAAATAGGTTTTGTTGGTTCATTGTCTTGGGAAAAAAGTCCTCATTATTCTCTCTTTTGTTGTTGCATTATGTAAAGGCAGTGTGGTCTTCGTCATTATTTACGCCACAAAATCCATTTTGTCTTATCTTAGAGGCCTAGAAACAACCTTTCTGGCAAAAACGATAATCTTTAACAGCAGTAAAAAAGAAAAAAAAGTCACCTCTGACTAAATTTAACCCTTTTTGGTTTACAACAAGCACCTCTAAGCCTGTTTTTTCTAAAACAATTGTTAGAAAGGTGCAATAACAAATTCTATAAAATTCAAGAATCTGGGACAGATTTCTCCTCTTTACAATATTACAACATGTCCTGGCCCTTCAAAATATAATAGAATGGCTTAAAGAAACACAAGTTTCACACTTTGAGACGCAAGGAAAAAACCATAGCACCCTCCTCCCACCCACAAGAGTCAGATTCCTGTGTAGCTACACATAGTTGATTAAATACAAAATATTAATAAGGAACATCGAATAGAAAAATGTTTGATAGAAGATCAATCAGAAAAAGATAAGAACAAAAAGGTACTACTGAAATGAGTCATTTGGACATTTGTAGATTTTTTTAAACCTGGTTAGAAATTAAAGTGGGTTGTGAAATTCAAGTATTGTATAGCAAATGGTATCTTTTAAATCAAATGAAACACAAAATTATACTTCTAACATTAATGATAAAAAAAAGAAATAAAATAAAGCTTACGACTCTGTAGATACGTAAATCAGATCCCTTTCTGCTGGCTCACTGCAGAGCCGAACGGAGAAATTTGTCTCTGGATTCTGGGACAACGGAATAAAAACTCTACAAATTCAAGGAACTTGGGCGGAATTCCCTCTTTTTACAGGATTTTTTTTTTGGTTACTATGACCAATGCTTCGTCGTTTACCAGGTTGCAGCTACCGCTTCAACCAAGATCATTCCCTGTCCTGCCCCATCAAAAAATCTAACAGTAGCGGTTTAAAGATAAATTTGTTTCGTGCCTTGAATCATTAAAAAAAAAAACTCGTGACCTCCCCCCCCCCAAGGGTCGGATCTCTGTGTATCTACAGATAGTTTATTAAATTCAACAATATTTATAAGAAACATTGAATACAAAAATGTTAGATACAGGATCAATCAGAAAAAAAAGAAGAAGAAAAAACTACTTGATACTAAAGTATGTCGGTCAGAAATTTATCGATTTTTTTTTATTAGACCTGATTGCATAAAAAAGTACATTTTGAAATTAAAATATTGCCCAGCAAATGGTGAACAACAGATTTATGCCAGAAAAAGGAATGAAACTTACAACTCCATGGATATGTAAATTAGATCTCCTTCTGCGGGCTCCCTGCAGAGCCTCCATAAATTAATATTGTAAGCAAACCATTTTTCAGTACAAGAATCATCTGTTGCTGCCTCGTCTTTTTCTTCATTCCAAGGCTTTGCCGAGAGTAATACAAGCGGGGGTGCCATCTTCAAATTGAAAATCTTATAGCAACAGTATTTACGAGACGCAATAGCAGCTTTAAACCAGAAATTCGAGTCCTTTAAACGATTGAGAACACACGCTTCTTTGCCATTTCTAAAAACAGAAGGCATAAATAAAACACTAATTTACAAATAATTATCACCATCAGAAAAATAAAATTGACGAACGATGTAAGATTTTTCAAAATTTAAGATTTTTATTTCACACAGAGTAAACAAGCACAAATAACTGAATACAGTCAACAGGGAACTGAGCTTAAAAACAAGACTATCTATTAATACCTTAACTTAACTAGGTCTCAGCCTCCAGAATTTGCGCCCCCCTCCTAAAATAATTTTCGAACATTCTGAACCTCTTTCTGGGTCTCAATCTCTGGAATTGAATTCACTTAAACCTATTCGCTTTTTGGAAAGAGAGCATAGCACTGGTGATAAATTTAAATCCCCATTAAAAGAAGCATATCATAGACAGCGTGATAGCGCTACCCAAGTAAAGAGCGATGTGGGTACAATGTATTATTTCTTTTTTTTCTTTTAGACCAGAGCACTTCGTATCGAAGGAGTTGTCGTAGAAACTTCGAAAAAGGCTAATTCGATTGGAAATAGGAAGGGCTTGTGCCCTTTATTGTCGAAAGTGATTGGAGGGCAACTAAGACCCCTTCCATACCTACCATTTCCCGAAATACATCCAATCAAAATTTTGAGATAGTTTAGATGGTTATTTGTTGTCGTAGAAACTTCAAAATAGGCTCGTTCGATTGGAAATTGAAAGGGCTAGTGCTTTTTTTCATAGTCAGAAGTGATTAGAGGGCAACTAACCCCCCTTCTTCGCCCAACATTTCCCAAAACACACCCCAAAAAATTTTGAGATAGCCATTTCGTTCAACGTAGTTGAAAGGCCCAGAAATTATGTCTTCGAGGATGAACCCTCCCCCCTGCAGGGCCGGGGTTGTAAGTTATGCCCGGGGGCATATAAGGTATATATATAGAAAGGGTAATCGTAAAACCTTCCGAGGGGGTTCATTGGAATGGTAATCAGAAGTCATAGTGTCCTTTTTAAGATTCAGAGTGATCAGAGGGTGGATACCCCCCACCCTCTGGATACCCCCCCCCCATATTTTTCTGAAATGCATCTGATAAAAATTTTTAGATGGCCATTTGTTGTCATAGAAACTTCGAAAAATGCTCATTCAATTGCAAAAATTGAAAGGGGTCGTGCCCTTTTTGGTAGTCGAAAGTAATTTAATGGTAACTAACCGCCCTCCCACGCCAACCATTTTCCCAAACACATTTAATCACAATTTGAGATAGCCATTTTGTTCAATGTAATTGAAAGGTCCAAAATTATGTCTTTGGAGAGGCTCACTGGATTGGTACACAGAAGTTCCAGCAGCCTTTTTAAGATTCAAAGTGACCAAAGGGTGGATACCCCCCCCCCCACACACCACGTATTTTCCCAAAATTCATCCGATAGAAATTTTTAGATGGCCATTTGTTTTCGAAGAAACTTCGAAAACAGCTCGGTTGGAACTTGAAATAGTCATTTTGTTCAATGTAGCTAAAAGATCCGGAAATTATGTCTTTGAAGATGACAACCCCCCCACAACCATCAGGACAAGGTAAGTTATGCCCTGGGGACATACAATGTATATATAGAAATGGTGATCGTTGTAAAATTCGGAGGGGGCATATTGGATCAGTGATCAGAAGTTCTAGTGCCCTTTTCAAGATTGAGAATGATCGGAGGGTGCATACCCCCCCCAAACCTCGTACTTTCCTGAAATGCATCTGATAGAAATTTTGAGAGGGTCATTTTTGTCATAAAAAACTTGGAAAAGAGCACATTAGATCGGAAACTGAAAGGGCTAGTGCCCTTTTTATTGATCAAAAGTGATTGGAGGGCAGTAAGCCTTCCCCCCCCCCACGCCCATCAATTTCCAAAACACAACAAATCAAAATTTTGAGATAGCCATTTTGTTCACTGTAGTTGAAAGGTCTGAAAATTATGTCTTTGACAACCCATATACCTTGTCATGACCAGAACATTATTTTCACTTATACTAAAAGGGGAAGATCATGTCACCAAATACAATGTGTGCACACTACTACAGAATACTATTGTTACTGCTACATTTATTACTATTACTGCTACTTCTATTGCAACTATTTGTTGGGCTAAGAGCATCGAGATGAAAATTTCAAAAAGCATACAAACACATAGGTTATCAAAAGGACATATCAGCAATGATATAGCAATGGCTAATTGTATTAAATTGAAACTTCCAGGACTTGATGAGAGTGAGGTTCAACGGACAAAATCGGTGCAAAAGGTTAATACTACTGCTGCTAGTATTACTACCGCTATTCAATACCATTAAAAGTAATATCACTACTGCTACTGCGACTATTATTACAACTATGCCTAAGGGCATGAAGTTGAAATTTTCAAGAAATTTTGAGGGGTGGGGGGATGAACTGGATCAGAACAGGCCCTCTGTATTCAGGTTGTCAGAGGGATTTAACAGCAATATATTAGGAACAGTTAGGTGTGTGAAGTTGAAATTAACAGGGCTTGTTGTGAGGGATGTTGAACAAACCAAAAGAAAATATTTGCATCCTAATGCTTCTGCTTCTACACATATTATTATTACTACTGCTATTATTATTACCTCTATTACTGCTACTGCCACTAAAGCTTAGGCTACTAAATTAACTCTATAGCTACTACTACTAATGCTATTAAAACTAAGGATATTAAGGTGAAAAATTTGGGATATATAGAAGCTGTATGGAACTAAATCGTAACACAGGTTGCCCAGCGGACGCATCAGAAATGCTTCAGGAATGGTTGATGCTATGTATTAAGCTGAAACTCTCTGCGTGTGTTGAAGGGGATGTTGAAGAAACCAAAGGTGCTATACCCATGCTGCTACTAATACTGCTACAATTATTGCTACTGCGCAAGCTAAGGGTATTAAGGTGAAGCTTTTCGGAAAAAGAAAAAGAAAGAAAAAAAAAGAAAAAAATGAGGATGTGAACTTTCAGAAAGATGACGAAGAAAGATCTGAAGAACAACTTATATTATTAGTTTAGACCTTTGAGGTAAGTTGTGGGGGATTTTGAACTAGCCAGAAGGCACTATATGTGTACTTTTAATACTACTACTACTGTTAATGTAAGTAATGACGATAAAGGTATTAAGATGAAACTTTTAGGAACGTTTAGGAGTTTCAATTAAAGGAAAAAACTGTAGGCATGCAGGTTTTCAAAAGAGCATATAAGCAATATCATAGGCAGCACCGTTCTGTAATGGCTAGAAATGTCACAAACGTTTAAAAGAGCTAATTCAATTCAAAATTAAAAGTTCTGGTGCTCTTTTTAAGAGTAACCAGAGATTGGAGGGCAAGCAGCCCTTCTCCCAAGGCTTTTCATTTTCCAGACGCATCCAGTCAAATTTTGACAAAGGTATTTTGTTCAGCATAGTAGAAAACTCCAGCAACAATGTCTGAGGGGATATTAGGCACTTCATCTCCCCACAATTATACAATTGGCCCATTAAGCTTTAAAACTAAATTTTACGTTAAAATAAATCAAAAGGCATTGTGTATGGTTACCAATAAGACACCTCAGCAATACATTGAGAACGACTGGGGACAATAAATTGAAACTTTTGGGGATACTACTATTACTACTTTTGCTCTTACAATTTAAATGAACAAAAGGATTGTAGGTGTATCTAGGCGGTCAAAGAGCATAGATAAAATCTTTTGTGAGTGATATTAAGTTTTATTTTTCAGGTCAGTTTCAGAAGCTATGCAACTAAATTAAAAAAAACAAACTTTGTGTCAGAATTAACCATTGTTGAAAAAGTTTCTCCAACATACAAATAGCTGCGGATTCTTACGGATTCTATGCTACGGATCCATACAACGGATTCTTATACAAAAAACTGAAAAGATATAAAATATATCTTTTAAATTTATCTTTTAAATATACATTTATCCATAGTTGAATACATTTAGGTGGAGGTTTATAACTCCTCTTCTTGTAAAACCCCCCTCCCACCCCCTTTGGTAAGTGAAAACTGAAAATCATGCTCTGAAAAAGCTGCTTATCTTGACAGTAAAAGTTAATTACGAAAACAACTTTTCAAGTACTTTCGAAAAATAGCTTAAAACTTTGATATCTCTTTTTTATTCTTTTTTTTTCTGCACTAGTGGGGTGCCAAAAAATCGTAGAAAATTGTCTGAGAGCTCATTTGGAAACTATTGCTTACATGTATATGCTTAGCATAAATTATTCTTGTAAAACCAGTGTAACGTGTCAAATGGCACCAAAAATTTATGTGATGTCAATCAAAAAGACTATGTCAATAAAAAACGAACAGAAATTAATTTAAAACTTTTTCCACAAAACAAGTTTTTCGAAGAAAAGTAAACAGCTCCATTAAGCCAGGAACGAGCAAAAATAAAGTCAAGTAATCTTCCAAGCGTAGAACTATCACAAATCACTATCAATAAATAAATGAAACTTAAAACGAACAGAAATTGCAATAAATAGCCAAGTCAAACTCAAAACGAGCAAAAATTGACATGAGTAGTGCTGACAACCCCTGTTTTTTTTTGGATTATTTATACTGATAGTGATCAGAAGCGTATTAGACCTCTTTTCTATAAGTATACAAAGTATATTTGGGGTGTACCTCTTGGACACGTAATGCTAGAATCTCATCTAAATACAATCTCTCTGCCCTTTTGTGATTGTTGTGGAGCGACAGCGTCGATTAACTTCCTCATTAGTTCACAAACGGAGCGTTTGTGATCTAGCTATTCGACAACGCATTTGAATGTATCATCTATAGTTCGTATGCATTATTTATTCATAGTTTGTGTTTATTATTTTTTGTTAATTTTTTTATGTCATTTAAGTAGGCCTTCCTTTACACTCTTTTCTTTCAAATGCCCCATTATGTGACAGTTTATTTCTGTTTATAATGTGCAATTAAATTATCCATTTATTCATTCAATCCTAGGGGCAGACAGAACTAGTACATCCAAGATAAAGCCCTATGCATATATCAGGTACTTAGCTTTTCACTTTTTTTTTTTGGAGCTAAAAGAGATGGGTAACACCTTTGGTGAGCTTGACTATTTAAGAAGTTTTTTTTTTCAAATTAGTCAATGAAATTTGTTTTTGAGGCACTTTATTATCCAGGCACTTTTATTTTTACACAACTGCACTGAAACTGATATTGTTACGAAGAACATTAGTTTTGATTTAATGATCATTAATATGTTATCAAAAAGCTAATTCATTCGTTAGTGACCCATTTCAATGAGGCTGAACTGGTATTATCGTAGTTTATGTCAATGTTAATAGGAATGGCCTGACAAAGTACGAGTGGATTCTCTCAAAAGTCATGTTTATGCTTCAGACTGTATTCTTGATTGCCAATAAGCAAGCTCCTTTAAATTAATACTCAGTTATTTGTGGTGTTGAAGCTAGAGCTTTATGATCGTATACATTTTGTATTCAGCCTTGAAAGAATCCTGCTCCAAACAGGAACGTGCTCACGGGTCATCTATCCCTTAAATCTCCTATATTTTCCAGAATTTTTTGGCACTTCTCATTCAATTCAGCATAAAAATTATTTTACCCCCCCCCCACCCCCAAAGAAACATCCTACGCACGCGCCTGTCTCTAAATAATAATAAAAATAATTATGGGTCTCACTTTTTCGGCTGCCTTATTTTGACAACTTCTTTGGAATGCGCTTTGAACTCGGAGTACTCTCCTTTAACATCTTCTTCTTCGGCATTTCCTGAAATTCAATATCATCCTCCTCAATGCATATAGAGATTTCATTTTCTGACAAGTGCCTTGGCGCAGAACTGGTTGATGGTTCTTCTACAATTTCTAGGTCTGAATCCTAAAGTTAGAAAATTTAGTTCTTAAAAGAGAAGAACTATATAAAAAATAACATATTTGGTTTCCTGAAACTCCTAAAATATTTTTTGTTGAACATCAAAATATGAACCCTAAACAAAGCATCTTTCATCCAACACTACGGTCAGACAATGTAAAAGTAGCAAGAAAAATGGCTAGAGCATTCAAATACAATGATTTTGAATTTAGCTTTGTGAACAGATTAGATTATTCTATTTCGTATTGTCCATGGCACGTCGGACAAAAATTCCAACGATTGCTTAAAATAAAAATCAATCAAGTCCTGATTCAGTGCGAAAATGAGCCGGAAAAGCTTCATTTTTTTACAAAAATAAGCTGGGGAAAGAGAGTGGGCACATGGCTCCTAAATTATCCCTAATTTTCGACGAATTTGGCATGTTGTTTGAAGCAGTATTGTCAATCGGTATTATAAAAGATACAAAGTAACCTTGAAAGCCCTTCGCTCTCCTTCTGCTTCTAGAATTTATAAGAAAGATTGGCGCATTAAGACGTACTCGTGCGATGATTTTGAATATGCCTGATTGCTGCTCCAATGTTGGTTAGTAGCCCCACCCCCACGTTCTATTCCTTCCCAAGGTTTTAGCAGAAGAATAAGCTTGTTTCACCTTTGCTCAAAAGAAGTCATGCCGAGATTTTCACTCTACGACAAGAAGACCAAATTAGACTCAGGTATTGAGTGGCCTCAATACCCCCTCCCAAACTTAGAATGCCTTAAAGAGTAAAACCTGCGGTACCTTGTTAGAACTGCAGTCATACTAGAAATTTTCATTATTTTTACTGAAGGAAAAAAGTGGACCCTAGCCCCTCCAGCACTCACCTTAACAATTTTCCGAAGGGTAGGCGTGTTGCCCGTTTGAAGCAGAATCTTGAAAGGATTTCCGATTTATGTTATTGGAGGCATAAAGCGAACCCTTGGCCCCTCCAGCGTCCATCTGCCTATTTCTTAATAGAGGAGCTGGTACATAACGCCTTGTTTGAACTGGAATCACGCAATGATCTTCGATTAGGAAGATGAAGATTAAAAGGGGCCAAGGCACTTCCGTCCTTCCCACCACCAACCGTTTTAGCAAGGGTAGGCACGTTACACCTTTTTTGAAACCTAAGTTATGCAAGAGTTTTCATTTCATATGAATGGAGGACAGGCATGAAGAGGAACTTGTTCCCCTTTTCCCTCACTAGCCGTATTATTATGAGGCCAGTCATTTCACCTGCTTATATAGTATTTTCTTTTTAAGCAAAAGAAAATTTTATATTAACTCTTAATTACAACTCTTAACTGCACTTTGGACTGAGGGACTGTAAAAAACACTTTGCAACGTATCAAGAACTTAAAGACTGGCAAAAAAAATTCTCAATCTCAAGTCGACAAATAGAGTGTTAATTTCTACCTCACATTTATTTATTTTTGTTCGTACCAGTTTATCTTCAGGTCTAGTTGCCATTTATCTTACAGCTTAAAAATGTTGGTAAAAGACAATCTTATGGCATGCCAGTGGATGATGCTAGAACTACTTAGGTGTTTAGAGGTACTTGAATGTCTAAAACATGAGTGTAGAGTTACTTAAGTATTTATAGGTACTTAGGTACCCTAATCTGACGTTAACATACTTCGCAACTCAAAACAACAGCTAGAATTCGACACTTAAATTTTATTACTCACATGTCAAAAACTAGGAATTATAAATGACAAAATTTTAAATTAGGAATAATTTTATGTCAGTCTAGACGTCAAACTAATGTTACAGTGAATCGCAGTCAAAGAACCTACATCTCTTGGAGGTTGAGAATCCGGAGGTTGAGTTTTGTTTCAAAAGGTATGTAGCTTGTCTGGGGCTGGGGAACAGTTAACCATGAAGAACCCCTTTTATTGACGGTTTATAATCAACAGCTCATAATTTTAGAAAGATTATGGCAATAAAACCCATACTTTTCATTGGCTGTATCACCAGTTTCTGCTTTTGAAAAGAAGCAATTATCATTAAATGATGTTACCAATATACAGACTACAGACAGTGCTGTCACTTTATTCCTAAGGTAGTGCTGCCACTTTATAGTCTACTATAAGGACTACTGACAGTGTTGCCACTTTCATTATTAATTCGTTTTGTGTTACAAGGTAGTTTTTCAAGGTTTTCAAGGTTATTGATAGTTTGATCGCCATTAGGATATAACAAATTTTTATGATATACAGAGGATAAATAAAGGGTTCAAACACCAGTACCTTGCAAAAACGGAGCTTTTCCAAAGAGCTCAAAAATTGCGTCCGGTCCAAGCAATCCTGACAATCTCTATATTAGACTACAACAGTAATTAGGTTACAGGTAAAAACAAATCCAAGAATGAATTCACCTTGGAAAGTAACGTGATCTTACAAGTAATGTCTTTCAAAATCAGCCCAAAAACTTCTCAGTTTCATATATCAGTTCTTATATGTGGCAAAGGCTGAGTAGTTTGAGTGAGATTTAAGAATCGGGAGGGACAGCAGTATTGAAGTCAACTTATTTAGCAGCGTGACGTGTTTTGGGACTTTACCCGAGAAAGTCATACTCTTGAGTGAAAGTATAGTAGATTTCTCCCTTCGATTGTCCGAACTAATCTCTCGCTGGAGCTTATCAAACAGAAGTCTTGAAAATGTGTAAAAATAGGGTGCTTTGACTGATATTCTTTTTTTTAAACACCATATTTTACATGTACCAGTAAAACCTAAAAGACATGTATGGTACTGTAAACTACCAGCAATTATGTAGCCTTCTGGCTTTGAAGATGTCTTATTTTCGTTTTGTTATGTATTTTGTGGACATAGAACACACCATTTTGATGATTCTGTTTTGTGAGCCTACTATATATAAGAACTTCTTTTTCGACTTGATCCACTATAACACTGCAATCTCCATATTAGCCATAAATATAGACAGGCACTACGTTATTAGAAAACAAAGTAAAACTGCTGAGTTTGACTGCTGATGATGAACACTGTATATGTGTTCGAAATATCCAGTTAAATAATTTTATATCTGTTCACTGTCAATTAAAAGGTTTCATCCCTATTTTGAACTGTTTTACATTCGTCATGGAAAGGCAATATGGTCTTCAAAGTTATCTATGATACTTTTTAGACTGAGAGATGCTGTAGACAAAGTTTTAAGAGAAGAACAGTGCGATTTTAGAAAAGGTAGAAGATGTGCCGACCAAATTTTCACTCTTTAATAACTGAGAAGTGTCTTGGTTGTCAAACACTTTTGGTCCTCAGTTTTATAGGTTATGAGCAAGCGTTCGAATCTGTTGATAGGAAACCTTTAGTAAAGTTCTTATCCTTATATGGTATACTAGACAAATATATTAAAGTGATTAGTGTTATGTACGAGAATAATACTGCTGAAGTTAAGGTAGGAAATGAGGTTAGCAGCTAGTTTTGTATTAAATGTGGCGTTAAGCAGGTTTGTGCCCTTTTATATGGATCATTTTGATGGACTTTGCCTGAAGGAGCACAGGAAAGACAATGGGAGAACACGGAGTCAAATGGGGAGGAAAAACTCTCATGGACCTAGGTTTTGCTGACGATTTAAGCATCCTAGATGAAAGGGTGAGCAAAATGAATGAATTTTTAGAGGTTTGGCGAGTTCAGGGTGCTAGAATAGGTTTGAAATAACGAAAAGATTAATCAGGTGGGCAGCTTCACAGCAAACGGAGGGAGCAGTGAAGATGTTAAAAGTAGAATAACCAAGGATCAGGGTGTTTTTTCACAGTTAAAAAAAAGTTTGGAAAAATAGGAAGTAAGTCTGCAAACCAAGATGAGAACAGTAGAAGCTACAGTGATGACAATGGTTAAATATGGCTCTGAAGCATGGGCACTCCGAAAAGCGGATGAAGGTTTACTAGATGTTTTCTAGAAAAATTACCTACGGATTGTCCTGGGTACCCGGCTGACTGACCAAATTTCAAACAGTAGGCTATATGAAAAACGTGGATCAATCCCGCTTCCTAGCGCTAAAATAAAAGAAAGGTTGAGATGACTGGGCCATGTTCTGTGGATGAAGGATGACAGATTGCCGAAGTTTTTCCTTTTCGGCCAACCATCTAGGGCTAAACAGAAAGTAGGTCGTTCTCGTCTGGGGTGGGAGGATGTCGTAGAGAAAGATTTCAAGGAAATGGGAACTTCCTGGGAGGGTGTAAAGAGGAAGGCTTTGAATAGATTGGGATGGAGGAGGAGCGTGCGTAGCTGTGTTGTCCTCAGACGGCTTGGTGCTGCGGTGAGTTGTTAGTAGTAGTAGTAGTAGTAATCCTACAATCACACTAAAATTTTAAATTATTAACAATTTTATCTTGCTCAGAAGTATGACTACTGACAGATGCTAAACTTTATGTTTAGCATCATTAAAAGATTAATTCTCTCTTGTTACTGCTTCTAGAATATAATGTAAAATTGTTTATAATATAGGTCTTTACCTCTATCAATGATTTTCCAACTAATTTCGTAAATACTAATTCACTTCTTCTTTTCCGAGTCGCTTTCACTTTTTTATAGGTTGCAACGCTTTTCTTGTTCATTTCTAAAGATAAATCTTCAAAATTGGGGAATTCGGAAGGACTTCTAACGTCAGAATTCGCGCCGATCTTTTTTGGGGTTGAAGTGCCTACAACAAAATATAACAAATATAGGTATGATTACATGGTAAACCATTAAGAACAGACCATAAAATAAGACTAAGAGGTAGACACGCCGATCGCGCAAATTACCTTAAGGAGGGAACATTTTATATCTATATGGAACAATATTCCCGAGGATGCTATTACGTCAACGTCATTTATTGATTATTTTACGCGAAATATCGATAAACACATAAAACCAGCGTTTTATCTGGGCAATCGACTAGCAGCTTGCCTGGCACTTTTGATATCTCTAGGAACGTTAAGTATACTGGAAAAAATTGCGAATGTATTTCGCCAATGTGTTCTCAAAAGTTACGAACTTATTTCGAGAGATTTTTGTAGAAACATGGTACTGAAACCCCACTGAATATCTCTAATAAAACCCCAAAAATACCATGTGATCCATCAATATCTGAAAGATAACAATAAACTTCCTAATGCTACCGAAATTTCATAAATGTGTCATAATTCCTTTCAATAAGAGACTCGAGAAAGTCTCTGGCTCATCGGTTTCTGATTGAATAAATTTTTGCATACTGATAACTCCAGAGGGTTTTCGTTAAAGCAGTTACAAAGATTAATAGTCGTTCTTGAAATAATCGCAGCTTTCATTCTAAGAAGAAAAAAGAAAAAAATGAAAGCCAGTACCTAAAATTGGGCTAGTTGAGGGTATATCTTCATCTTCTTCACAGTCAGATGATTTGGCTAACGTGTTTTCTGTAAAACCAGTGATAGCTAGAGACGACTGAAGCTTGTCTTTCGTATGGTATCTTTCATTACTGCTTTTAATACCTAAACACAAGTGAAAGATAATGAATATCTTCGTTAATTACAAGATGATCTTCAGTAATAGATACCGCAAAATCAAGGTTTCATCAACTGCCCGAGCAATTTCCATACCATCAGAAATATAGTTTTATCATTATCTTCGATCATCTTCCATTATGTTATATTCAAGAGGTGTCTGATTATTTTCACGATTTTTTGGTTCCGTCATCATATTCATTACATTTGCCTTTTTCACCCATTTTCGTTTCTCGGCCATTGTATGAGTATGCATGGGTATCATGAGCATGTATTCATTACTTACTCGTTTTCATACCTTGTGCTTGCCTCCATTTTATACGCTTTTGACTGATTAAATTAACACTAATAAGAACTGAAAGATCTAGGTTCTCGATAGAAATATACTATTCTCTTTGTTGGGTTAAGAGTAACGAAGACTCGATTATTATGAGAAACCTAGACTATTTTATGAAAATGGAACATAAATATCCTTATTTTGTAATATTGGACGAAGTAGTTCTTCCACCTTCAGCTCATGTAACACGAAAATAAAAGAGAGGAAAAAAAGAACAACAAAAAAAAGGAAGAAAGATCTATTTAAGTTAATATGATCAACTTTATGAATTTGTTGAATAACGCACGGAAATGTCGCTGATTTCTTAATTTTTCACTGATAGTTTCGAGTTTAGGTTTCCCCCTAATTTTGTTTCTCCACACTCTTTGTAAAAGAAAGGAGTGATTTAACGATTTCCCTACATTGTTGGGAATTTACATAATGAACTACTGGAAAAATGAGAGCGGGGTATCAGTATTTTAGATATGCTTAAATGGAGAAAAGCAAAAAAGAGAGGCTAGCAAACTTTTGAAGTGAGCAAAAGAATATATTTGGTTAAGTCAAAATAAGAGAATAGAAGTCAAGAAAAAGAATAGCATTAATATGCAATGGAGCTAGAGATAAATTATAAGAGCGACTAGTTTCATAAAAAAAAAGCTTCAATATATTTAATTTAGCCAACTTAACACATTGTAAAAAGCCTAAAAGAAGGGACAGAGAAATAATTACAGAAAAAAGAGGCCATGCTTTAGAGGGAAGAGGTGTAATATTTTGGTTTCCAATACTATAAGAAAAGGTTTACAAAATTATTCAATAGCACTCTCCACTTTTTACAATCAAACTTATTTTTTGTGTACTAATAACAGCATCAATAGTAGCTTCCAAATCCTGTATAAGGTCGCAGGTACACATATCCAGGATTGTATAGAGATTCAAAGGATATTATGAGCGAGGGACGAGGGGGGGGGGGGTAATAGATCAACAATTATGTTTTTAATCTAACAGAACTAACCTGATAAGATGGGACTTAAAGATCTTTCTTCATCACTTTTGTTGTTTTCGACTAATACTGCTGACTTGGACAACAATTTCTCATCATCAGTCTCTCTACTTCCGTACAACTGTTCATTTGACAAAGGATCTGAACCTAAAATCAAAGATTGGCACCGGCGTGATGTAGCTTTTAGGATGCATAAAAAGTTGCAAAAGTCAAAAGAATTTAGAGCGTGCCATATTAAGTGATAAAAACATAAGAATCCCTTACAAGTTTGTCCCTATTCTTTTATGTTAACTTTAGTACACTGGTACAAGGGTCTCCAAGAAAAGCGATTGAAAATTATAATAGCAATATAATATATATGGTATCATCATGTCAAAGGCCAAAGAAGGTGCTGATTTCCCCCAAAATAGTATACATATACAAATTACCAGGGTTAACTACTAGGGTCGTCCCCAAATAGAGGAGGGAGGATGTCGAAAGGGGAGATTTAAGGGAAATAGGAACTTCTTGGGAGGGTGTAAAGAATGAGGCTTTGAATAGATCGAGATGGAGGAGGAGCGTGCGTAGCGGTGTTGGCCTCAGGTGGCTTTGTACTGCAGTGAGCTGTTAGTAGTAGCAGTAATTTATAGGGATATCAGATTGTGACTATTCCAAGCTTTTCCAATCTAGCTGTTCTATAGCCCAAGATGAACTCTAACTCTAAGTTTGTTTGTTTCATTTACAGTAAATGCACCTTAAACCAAAGTCTGTTCCAAGTCAGAGTAATTTACTTAATTTAGATGTATTTCCAAAATATGTCATATATGTTATGTATAATTTACACGAAATTATTAATAAAAAACTATAAGAATCAAAAGACAGGGAAAGCAAGGTCTCTGAACCATTCTAACTGATTTTTCGGTATCTTTTGATTTTATAATCCGAATCTGAGTTGTTCCTCTGGAAAAAACTGAATCTTCCTCTGGTGTTGATTCTATTTCAGCAAGCCACCTGCAACATGCAGGTTCTTTAATCAAACAACATTTAGCACAACTGTTTCAGATGATCCTTGTTTGTGGTGTAGTTCCTTTGCAATTTTGTATCGGACAAATAACTTCCATCCTTAAAAAGGGCAAAAGACGCTTCTCTCTGCAGTTCTTATCGCCCTATTATCGTCTCATGTACTACTTTCAAGCTCTTTGAGTCTTTTTTGATAAGAAATATTGAAAAACATTGTTCCGCCCCTCCTCGTCAGTTTGGGTACCAGCGTGGCTTATGTAGAGATCATGCTCTCTTTCTGCTTATAAATGTTCTGAAGCATATTGAAGAGGTGATTTCTTGGTCTTATTTGCACTCAATGTTGCAAGAGCTTTTGACTTGTGTATATTTTTGCAGGTTTTGCTTGATGCCCTTTTGAAAGGTGCTGATGCTCCGGTAATTACTTGTTTAAGATACATGTATAGAAATCTGAAGGCTGGAATTAAAGATGGTAGTCAACTATTTCCGATTCTAAAAGATGTACGCCAAGGAGCTCTGAATTCTCCAGTTTTGTTTAATAATTGTGTTACCGGTGCTCAGGATAAGTTGAACTGTAATTTATCTTCAAAAGAGCTGATCTTTCGCTAGTTACGTTTGCGGATGACCAACTAAACCTTTCCCGCACTTTTCAAGGATGATTTTCAACCTTTGAGTTTCTCCAAGAAGAGTACGTACACATTGGTTTGAGGTTTAATACTGATAAAAAAGTTGTTCTACCATTCAGCTATAAAGGGAATATAAACTCAATAGGTCTATCCGACTCTGATGTTCCTTCTGCTAGCAGCCTCACTTACCTGGGCATGCCTATTGGAGCAAGCCTGAACAAAACTGTAAACCTGGCAATTAAAAGTTATGCCAGTAAGATCCGGGCCGCGTATGCCTCCCTGGCTTCAAACGTTTCGTATCTAAGTAAAGTTCATCGTTCTTAATTATATAACAGCCTAACAGTTCCTCACTTACTTGCCTTTCCTCCTCTTTGGTCTTTCGTTCATTGTGGCGAGAGAAAGGAAGTTCATCTCCTTTATTTTAAATTTGCGAAGCATTTAATGGAACTTCCAACTTGGACAAGAAACTCTTTTCTGCAAAGAAAGTATCAATTGGTAAACCCAGTTGGGGTTATTGAGAATCGTATTTGTGATTTCTCTATCGAATACGAGAAGTCTTACCATCTTTGGCCATTTCTGTTGGTCCCTTGTCTGTAGTTATCAAAATGTGTTTTTATTTCTGTTGTCTCTTTTTTGTTTTTTTTCTTGATTTTTACTCTTTCTTTTTTTGGGGTTTCTGCTCAGTTTTTTGTGATGTTATAAATAAAATGATGATGATGATGATGTTCTACTATACTGTAACAGTACAGTTGTTGTACTGTTCTGTTGACGTCTGAGTTGGCGAATCGTGCTGAGTATAATATGCCCCTTTGACAGAGAAACAGTTTTTAATTCAGCTTTAAGTTTGAAGATGTAAAATGAAAAGAAAATCACCTTTTATCTTAGTTTCTCAGATTTGTAATGGCATGTTTTTGATTTACCGATTCGCCCGTGAACTGATAAGCACGACAAGCATCACAATGAATTCCAAATTAAAACAAGCGAAAACCATCCTTTTTGGCCCCAGGCAAGAGTTCTACGAAGCTTTCCAAAATGTAAAGTCATATTCATCAATCCGGCCTAAGGTCCACACTTTCCGTAAGAACCGCAGAGGTTAGACCCTTACCACTTTCTAGGAATAAGCTGAAATCGGGGTGCTAGGAACAAAAAAAAAAAAAAAAAAAAAACCACGACAAAACCAAAGTGTTGCTCTCGCAACACAATAATGGACTAAAGAAATTTGCGGTTAAAAGAAAAGCGACAGAGATGCTCACATCGAATCGTAAATGGAACCTATGGTTAGAAGAGAGGCAACAGTGAGAACCACAACAAGTCCCAGGAGAAAAAAATCTTATAAAACGGAAGATTTTGTATGCATTACCAAGAAGGAGGAACTGAATTCACGCCAGAATTTCTTAATTTAGCTGAAATCAAGGATTTGAAACCTCATAACTTAAAACAAAAGAATAGTGCAATAATTATGCGGATATATATTTAGAGAATCAAATATGTACAAGCCTGCCGCGTACCGAGTGTCGCAGTGAAGCCTGTCAAACTACAGGCATATAAAACTGTTACGTCGACTCTACTGTCAAGATTGGAGAAAATTTTTTGCCCCTTCTCACAGCACACAAATTGAAGTCACATTGGTACCTCTTTCCCCATGAAGCTGCCCCTCTAAGTTTCGATTTAATCCCCGAACTGTTAGAACAAATAAGGAAGACTTGCTTATTCAATTTACAAATTCAAATTTTACTCAAAAAGGAACATTTCTTCAATATTTTAATTTTTACCGACAAAAAAAAAAAGGCGTTAACGTTGAGCTCAAACCTCCAGCCCTTAGATTGGGTATCAGATATTCAATCTACTGATTTAATAATGCGATTTAGTTTATTTTAAAACTTGGTGAAATGAGGGGAGAACCATAGAATATCAGTACTTGGGACAAACAGCTAACAGTTTCCCTTGAAGGGAACGACAAAGAAGAAAATTTTTTTCTTTAATTTTCATATATTATCTGGAATTCCCTATTTTTGGCACATAGTTTACAGCTTTTAATCCACAAAGTGTATACTGTGCCCCCCCCCCTCTATTCTAAACTGAATTACTCTTTACAAAATAAAAGTATTTTTGACATTCAGATTCGAAATTTTCGGTTACATAGTTTATATACACATTACATTTTCCATTAGTTTTTCTCTTATCTTCTTTCTCTAGGCCTACCTTATGTAAGAGCTTTTTAGCTTCAGTTATTTTTAGCTTTCAGAACACTGATATTACAATCTGAAAATGGCAACAATTTAAATCTACCAACCACTTCTCCAGAAAACTGATTATTATTCAAAAATAGAATCATTCTATTTTAATAAAAAAAATAAAAAAAAATGAATTGACAAATACAAGTTACATATAAATGCTGGACGATATAACAAAAGTGTAACAGACTTAAAATCCAGTGCTATGATGCTGAAAGCAGCTTCTGGATGACAAAGAGACGTCAAGATCGTAAACATGTTATCGCGAATAACTTAAGGTTTCACAGACTATTTTGAAAAGTAAACATCGTTTTTATATAATAATCTTGCAAAAATCATCATGTTTACAATGTGCCGAAAAAAACCCCCACAAAAATCACCTAATTCTAATCACTGTAATCACCTAATATTTGATAAACCAGGAAAATGGATAGCCTGAATAGGGGTATATATCTTTTGTTTAGCTTTAGGAATATAGATTTTCTGTTTGCTATATTTTGATATGGTTGAAGCCCAAGCCAATGGGCTGATTTGCATCGTTTTGCCTAGGATTTTCTTTTATAAACATGTTTTTTATTATTTTATTTTGATTCATCCATTTACTTCAACAATTTAGGCTAGGCTTCCCTATTTTTTATGACTTACTAGGCCAAATTGAACCAGTTAAAATACTGTTATGTATTTTCAAACTTTTACATTCCAGAAATTCAACTAAGACAAGTTTATATATATACTTACATTTCGAATTAATTTCATCACTTGAATAGTTTTCAATATTACAAAATGAGTCATTAGGGCACCTAACAGTTCTTCCTGTGAAAAATGTCGATTTGTCTATCCAATAATCCTTCCTGCAATATTTGATAAACCAGGAAAATGGATAGCCTGAATAGGGGTATATATCTTTTGTTTAGCTTTAGGAATATAGATTTTCTGTTTGCTATATTTTGATATGGTTGAAGCCCAAGCCAATGGGCTGATTTGCATCGTTTTGCCTAGGATTTTCTTTTATAAACATGTTTTACTAATACAGAATGACAGATTATGCTTTCACGCCATTCATCTGGGGCTGAACGAAAATAGGATGGTCCGTGAAAAGAGTCATCATAGATCATGAGAATGGATTTGAAGGAAACTGAAACCTCAGAGGAGGGGTGAAGAGTGAAATTTTGAATCTAATCTTGAACTTAGACTGCTCTTGTATGCAACTGACTTTTCCAAGGCTTCTGCTATAATCTTTTATCAAGACAAAAATCTTTTCTATCTTTTGTACGAAGCTATTTGCTATTTAAATCTGCTAACTTTTTTAACCAGTACTATTACCCGACTTCTAATTCTTTTTTTTTAATAACAGAAGACGTGATTTGCCCGAAAACATCAAGAAATGGAGGATTCTGCCTTGAAGACAGTATAAATCCGAGCAAAAGCATGAAGTCCAAGATTTTTTAAGGCTTTAGCTCAGTAGCTAACCAGTTTGAACCCTTAACAGCCAAAAAATCCGCCTCGCAGATATTGACTAATTCAGTTGCTCATTAACATATGAGCAACTTATATTATCATATTCATATTCAGTTGCAGATACTCAGTTGCCAAATTCAGCTATTACAAGCTAAATTGGCGCCATAACGACAGGCAAAACACAAAATACCAGTTACACACTTTTGTGTTTTTAGTTATTTTAGTCTATCTTTTTTCGTTGATAAAGGTCTTCGGATGCAAAGCAGATATATTAGGGCTTTATTATTTTATTTTGATTCATCCATTTACTTCAACAATTTAGGCTAGGCTTCCCTATTTTTTATGACTTACTAGGCCAAATTGAACCAGTTAAAATACTGTTATGTATTTTCAAACTTTTACATTCCAGAAATTCAACTAAGACAAGTTTATATATATACTTACATTTCGAATTAATTTCATCACTTGAATAGTTTTCAATATTGCAAAATGAGTCATTAGGGCACCTAACAGTTCTTCCTGTGAAAAATGTCGATTTGTCTATCCAATAATCCTTCCTGCAATATTTGATAATTCACAGTAACAATTAATGATAATGAAGTTTATAATTGTCATCTTCTTTCCTATTTTTATAGCCGTAGTTATACATTACATTGGGTTGGTGCGCTGGATTCAGGATCCCTTGTCTGAGAGGACACGGGTTCGAATCCCAGTGTACCCAATTCTTCAGTTTGGGACGGGGGTCAGTGGCGTGACTCTGTAAGCTTAGCCAGAGTCGACCCAGCTCTAAATGGGTACCTGGAGAAATCTGGGGAAGGTAAACAGGAAGGGTGTGCGAAAGCACAGGATGGCTGGCCCCCAACCCCCCATTGCACTTCCTGGCTGAAGGGCCAAGAAACGGAGATCAGCACCGCCGGTACGGACTGTAAAGTCTAATGCCGTATCCTTTACCTTTTTTTTTTTAGTTATACATTATTTATGTAGCAACAATATCATTAGTTACACAACTTTCATTATTAATTAGTGTGACGAAAGAAAAATCTTTGTTTAATGCCCGAGTCATATTATGATCACACCTTTCAACAAAATCAAAAGTATGCACGACTAGAGTATTGTGAGTGCGATTCGTATTTTTTCAGCCTTATTTAGCTTTTAAACATAAAATTCGTGATTGATTAATCAGAAACAAGATTTAAGGCTTATTATTTTTGCAACTAGAAAAGATATCAGATTGGAATAGCAGTTTTTCTATCTATAACAAGAATGAATTTTCTTGAAAGTTAACGATAAGAGGATTAAATCGCTTATACTAGCAATAAACGATGGCGTGAGATTGATGTTAGGCAATGAAAAAATCGATCACATGTATATTACCCGAGTAGTATCAAACAATTCGTGCTAACCAACTGTAGTAAGGAGCGACCCGACTCAATAGTAACCGAAACTCAAAAAAATGGAATTTTGATACCAATAGTTACAGCAAAAGAATCGCATAATATTAATGATTTAAATGTACAAGTTTCATCAAGTTTAGTCTTACCCATCAAAGGTTACGAGCCTGAGAAAATTTGCCTTATTTTAGAAAATGAGGGGAAACCCCTCCTAAAAGTCATAGAATCTTAAAAAATCACACCATCAAGTTCAGCGTATCAAAGAACCTTATTGCAGAAGTTTCAAACTCCTATCTACAAAAATGTGGATATTCGTATTTTTTTGCCAAGACCGATCACGGGTGCGTGTTTATTTGTTTTTTTTTGTTTCCGTGATCGTATCGACCCAGTGGTCCTAGAATGTTGCAAGAGGGCTTATTCTAACGGGAATAAAAAGTTCTAGTGCCCTTTTTATGTGACTAAAAAAAGTGGAGGGCATCTAGGCCCCCTCCTACGCTCACTTTTTCCCCAAAATCACCGGATCAAAATTCTGAGATAGCCATTTTATTCACCATAGTCGAACAACCTAATATCTATGTCTTTGGGGACGATTTACTCCTCCAAAGTCCCCGTGGGAGGGGCTGCAAGTTACAAACTTTGACCAATATTTGCTTGTAGTAATGGTTATTGGGAAGTGTACAGACGTTTTCAGGGGGATTTTTTGTTTTGTTTGGAGGGAGGAGAAGTTGGCGGGGGAGGGGGTTACGTGGGAGGATATTTCCATGGACGAATTTACCATGCGGGAAGAGAATTTCAATGGAGGGGGCGCAGGGTTTTCTAGCATTATTAAAAAAAACGACGAAAAAATAAATATGAAAAGTTAATTCAACTGAAAGTAAGGAGCAGCATTAAAACTTAAAACGAACAGAAATTATTACACATCTGAGGGGTTCATCTCCTCGTAATACCTCGCTCTTTACTTCTAAAGCATTTTTAGTAATTTCAACTATTTATTCTGCGGCCTTTGTGATTCAGGGGTTATTTTTAAGGAATTGGGACAAAATTTAAGCTTTAGAGTCAAGAGCGAGGTATTGACGAGGAAGTGGTCCCTTATATACGTAATAAAAACATACGAATATAGAAGTTCGTTACGTAAGTTAATTCGTAAGTTACGTATATTTTTTACTAATGAAAACATTCGTAAAAAACTAAAAGTTCTAGTTGCCTTTTTAAATAATCAAAAAATTGGAGGGCAACTAAGCCTCATCCCCTGCTCCTTTTTTTAAAAATCTTCCGATTAAAACTATGAGAAAGCCACTTGGCCAAAAACAATTAATATGCAGATTCTGTTTTAATTATTTATGTGCGGAGAGCCAAAATCAAAACATGCATTAGTTCAAAAACGTTCAGAAATTAAATAAAAAAAAGTTTTTTTTTAACTGAAAGTAAGGAGCGACATCAAAACTTAAAACGAACAGAAATTACTCTGTATATGAAAGGGGCTTTTCCACCTCCGCTCTTTACGCTAAAGTTTTTTACTGTTTTAAAAAGTAAAGTTAAGAGAAAGAGTCAACTTTAGCGTAAAAAGCGGGGCGTTGAGGAGGAAAAGCCCCTTTCATATACGGAGTAATTTCTGTTCGTTTTAAGTTTTAATGTCGCTCCTTACTTTCAGTTAAAAAAACTTTATTTTATTTTATTATAAGTAAAGACGGTGGATACAGTGAAGATGTAAAAATAGAATGGATAGGGTGCGGGATGTTTTCCGCGGTTGAAACATGCCTGGGACGAGAAAAAAACACAAGTCTACGAATTAAGAATAGAAAACTGGAAGCCAACATAATGACAATGGTCAAGTACAATTTTGAAAAGTGGGCACTTCGACAGGCTAAGGAAAATTGCCAGATATTTTTCAAAGGAATTGTCTGAGGATTGTTTTAGGTAGTTGTTCAACTGACCATATCTAAAAAAAATGTACAGTATAAAGAATGTGGTTTGACCTCAATTTCTAAGGCTACAATGAAAAAAAGTTTAAGAATGCAAATCAACGTTTCACAGATGCAGAGTGATAGACTCTGCTCTCTCGCGATCCATCTCGGGCAGACAAAAACAAATAGCCCACGAACATATTTGGACGAGAATTTAAACAAAATTGGAACTTTATCGGATGGGTAAAGAGGTAAGCTTTAAGAAGATTAGGACAAAAGAGAAGTGCACGCAACTGTGTAAAGGCTAGGTGACTTAATGGCGCTTCACTGAGTTGTTATTAGAAGCAGTAATAGACTTGCAGTTTGATCAATAATTAACGATTATTAATATCACCCTCACTTGTTCTTTCTTATTTTGTTTCTTTTTACGACTTAAAAAAAAAATGAGCCTGATTTTCTGCCGCTATTTAACCAAGTTGAACTTCAGCAACCAGATTTAATCTTTACTCGACTAACTGGCAGAAACTAGCACGACCATGCAGTGGAAGAGACCATACAACCATGCATTATTCTGAATAATTTCATGCTGAGAAAATCTGGATCTTAACAAACCCAAGATCCACTAAAGTTTTCTGACATCTAATGATTAACTAATCCACCAGATACATAATCACGCAGAATATTTAGATACAAATTGACTTTAACTCAGAGCTGTTCAGTCATTACCTCCCATCCTTCTAATTTTTAAGACCTCAAGGTCATTGAATGTTCACAGGCCATCGCTAGCTACGTCACGTTTCACGGATAAATAGACAGATTATGCTTCCTGGCTACCCATCTAGGGCTGAACGAAAAGCAGATGGTTCGCAAATAGAGTTGGAAGAGGACATAAGAAAGGATTTAAAAGAAACCGACATTTCATTTGAGGGGTAAAGAGTGCAAATTCGAACCTTATTTTAAACATTGACAGCTCTTTTAGATAATTGATTTTTCTAAGGCTTCTGCTACAATCTTGTACCAATAGAATAAAAAAAACAAGTTTTTTTTTAACTGAAAGTAAGGAGCGACAATAAAACGTAAAACGAACAGAAATTACTCCGTACATGTAAGGGGCTTTTCCTCCTCAACGCCCAGCTCTTTACGCTAAAGTTTGACTCTTTCTCGTAAACCTACTTTTTAAAACACTAAAAAACTTTAGCGTAAAGAGCGGGGCGTTGAGGAGGAAAAGCCCCTTACATATACGGAGTAATTTCTGCTCGTTTTAAGTTTTAATGTCGCTCCTTACTTTCAGTTAAAAAACTTGTTTTTTATATATTCAATTTCTGAATGTTTTTGAATTAATGCATGTTTTGATTTTGGCTCTCCGCACATAAATAAATAAAACGAAATTTGCATATCAATTATTTTTGGTTAAATGGCTTTCTCATAGTTTTAATGGAAGATTTTGAGAAAAAAGGAGCCTGGGAGGAGGCCTAGTTGCCCTCCAACTTTTTGATTACGTAAAAACTCAACTAGAACTTATAATTTTTTAAGAACGTTTTCATTAGTAAAAATATACGTAACTTACGAATTAACTTACGTAACGAACTCCTATATTCGTATGTGTTTTTTACGTATATAAGGGGGTTCACCCCCTCGTCAATACCTCGCTCTTTACACTAAAGCTTAAATTTTGTCCTAATTCCTTAAGAATGACCCCTGAATCACAAAGGCCGTAGAATAAACAGTTGAAATTAGTAAAAACACTTTAGCGTAAAGAGCGAGGTATTACGAGGAGGTGAACCCTTCATATGCGTAATAATTTCTGTTCGTTTTAAGTGTTAATGCTGCTCCTTACTCTCAGTTGAAAAAACTTCATATTTATTTTTTCATTATTTTTTTTTAAACAATGCTAGAAAATCCTGCGCTCCCTTCATTGAAATTCTCTTCCCCCATGACAAATTCCTCCAGGGAAAGATCTTCCCACGTAACCCCTCCCCCCTCAAATTCTAACCCCCCCCCCAAAAAAAATCCCCCTGAAAACGTCTGTTCACTTCCCAATAACCAATACTATACGTAAACACTGGTCAAAGTTTGTAACTTGTAGCCCCTCCCACGGGGACTGTGAGGGAGTAAGTCGTCGCCAAAGACATAGTTATTGGGTTTTTAACTATGGTGAATAAAACGGCTATCTCAGAATTTTGATTTGGTGACATTGGGGAAAAACGAGCGTGGCTACAGCGCTACTGCTGTTCGAATCTGCTATCTTTTTAATCAATACTATCAACCCACTTCTAAATTGTTTCCAATCAATAGCATGATTAGAAACAATTTGATTCGCGTGAAAATGTTAAGGAATGGATGATTCTGACTTGAAGACAATATAAATATAAGTCTGAGTAAAAGCATGAAGTTCAAGATTTCTTAAGACTTTTGCTCAACAAATAGCCAATTTAACCTTTAAGAGCCAAACCATCTGCTCCACAGATTTTCATACATTGCAGTTGCCCGTCAGCAATTACAAGCTAAATTGGTGCCATAGCAGCAGACAAAACCTAAAAAAAAACAGTTACATCCTTGAGTGTTTATAGTTGTTTTTTAGTGTATTTTTTTTTGTTAATACAGGTTTTCGGGTCTGAAACAGATATATTAGAGCTTTATTATTTCATTTAAATCACTGTCTTAACAAAATCTGTACCCTATGGAATATATTTCTAATTTTGTATTAAATTGTGAATAAGACGCAATTCCTAGCATATGTCATATTGACAATGCCCTCAAGCGGAGAGAAATTTCACATCAACTTAGATTTTAAGATTACCCCTGACAACATTCTTGTAAGAGGATTATTTTTAGTTTTTCTAAAGATACTATTTAATAGCTGGACTGATCATTTAATAGCTTGCTGATCATGGAAAGAGGTTTATCTCAATGGATACTTTTGAAAAAATTGTTACCCAGTTCAAACTCTTTTCAAAAACGAATAAAAAAACGCTTTAGGTTACACCTTATACAGCTCACATCAAAAGCTATAAAAGACCTATGCCTATAGAAAAAATACAAATTAAATTAGCAAATAGATACTAAGTGTTGTACAAATAGAAAAGATAAAAGACAGACATTAGTCATTCAAATAATTAAGACAAATGAACAAAAGAACAAAAGCATAAAAACAAGAAAAATTGAATGATATTCTGTCTGCCATCAGTAGTAAAAAAAAAAAGTAAAGAAAGTTCGACAGAAAAAAACACATTTAAAATAGTACAATAAAAACAAAGACAAATATAGAAATGCTAATAGCAGCTCACTAGAGTATGTAACATGTTAAAAAAATAATAATATGAAATATTAATAAATGACGGCTGACCCTTCGCCTCCCTCAATGGTCTACCTTTTTTTACAACTCAGTTTTATTCTCCACTAGCTGTTGGGGTGGCGCTTCGCGCCACCCCAACACCTAGTTGGTGGGGGCGCTTCGCACCCCCCAAGCCCCCCGCACGCGTAAGTCGTTACGCGCCGTTGTAGTTGTGTCCCTGTGTCCCACCTGTGAATATAGATAGATATATATATTTATGTTTTTAACTACGTAAAAC
Source organism: Artemia franciscana (assembly GCF_032884065.1). Lineage (NCBI taxonomy): Eukaryota > Metazoa > Arthropoda > Branchiopoda > Anostraca > Artemiidae > Artemia > Artemia franciscana. Next base: position 17,071,951 of record NC_088871.1, on the reverse strand, counting down.
CTGCGAATATACAACATTCTTCGCTGTCCCATTGTCTGTGCATATAAATAGATTGTCAGGTTTACCGACTCTTGAACATGCAACATAATTGTCCATGGTAAAAACAATCCGTATTCAGATCTATACCTCATTATTCTAATGATTGCCCTTGAGCTTTGTTGATGGTGATTGCTAATCAAACATTCCCTGTGTCCCCATCGTCATTTATATATCCCCCTGTGCCCCCCGGCGTCCCCGTTGTAGTTGTGTCCCTGTGTCCTAGTCGTCATTTATAGTCGACAAACATGACGTCAGTCGACACACACGTCCCAGTCGTCATTTGTGTCCCGGTGTCCCAGTCTGTAATTTCTCTTTGAGTATCCCGGTCGTCATTTATGTTCCCTGTGTCCCGGTCTGTATATACATTCGTTTTTGAATTGGTATATGATGAAATTAATTTTTGTTTTTTTCCTTTTTTTTTCTTTTTCAGTTTTTAGTTTTTTTATTAGTTTTTAGTTTTTTTTTCTTTTTAGTTTTTTTGCTGTTTTTACCCTTTTTTTACTTTTTTTCTTTTTTTTCTTTTTTAGTTTTTAGTTTTTTACCTTTTTTTTAGTTTTTTAGATTTTTTAGTTATTTTAGTAGTTTTTACCTGTTTTTAGTTTTTTTTTCTTTTTTAGTTTTTTTTCTTCTTTTGTATTAATGCTAAAGCCAAGGTTCGAACCTGGAACCTCTCAGACCTAGAACCTGGAACATAACGCTTTACCAACTCAGCTACTTCGGCTTGAATACATTTACCTTTTTTAGTTTTTTTTTTTATTTTTATTTTTTTTTAGTTTTCTTTTTCTCCTTTATTTGTCAGTTTTTTTCCTTTTTTTAGTTTTTTTTCTTTTTCAGTTTTTAGTTTTTTATTAGCTTTTAGTTTTTTTTCTTTTTAATTTTTACCTTTTTTTAGTTTTTTAGTTTTTTTTTTACTTTTTAGTTTTTTACCCTTTTTTAGTTTTATTTAGTTTTTTAGCTTTTTTAGTTTTTTTTTAGCATTTTCTTTTTAGTTTTTTTTGTAGTTTGTTCTTTTGTATTAATGCTAAAGCCAAGGTTCGAACCTGGAACCTCTCGGACCTAGAACCTGGAACATAACGCTTTACCAACTGAGCTACTGTTATTTTTATAAATATAGATTGAGTAGTTAAAACGCTTTATATGATGATACAGAAAATACGTGAGACTTCCTTTGAATAAAATTTTTATCACACTGCTTTCACACTCCAAAGTACTTTACTATTAAGGAGGGCATTTTTCTGCACATTTAAATTCTAACAGCGTGGAAAATGTCAAGTTTCGCCAGTAACAACTGATAAAACTGCATAAAAAAACTAGTCAGCGCTTATATTCAGAACATGCAGAGGGTTTTAAACTTGAGGAGATCAACTGAACGTCCACAACACTACAAAACTTCAGAACATCGAAATTCTGCAGTTACGCCAATTAGGAAGGGGGCCAATCGCCCCGCCTAAACTTTGAAAAATACCTTCTTATTTCTATTTCATAGCTATTTTCTATTTTAGCTATGTGTTAGATCGAAGCAGCGAGTCTGGCTAACTGGTCGCTTTTATTTGTCACCCCCGTGCTTTGTTTTTCAAAACTATCAAATAGCACTACACGCCTAAAACTCCTAGAAATGGTGTCAGATCGAAACACAAAGTACACCATTAGAATTTCCCTGTTGGAAAACCTGCAGTGCTACAACTGATGAAGCTGGTTGCTACTTTGCCTGTGACCACTGCCGCTAATGAAAGATTCTTCTTGACATTAGGGTATGTGAAGGGTTATCTGCGATCAATGATGAGAAATGACAGACTCAGTAATCTCATAATCATGGCCATTGAGAAAAGAGGAGGTAAAAAAACTGAATTTGGATAGATCAGTCAACAATTTCTCCAAGGAGCGAAGTCACCGCTGCCCCTTTCTAGGTATATTTGCTCAATATTGTTCTGTGTTCTTTTATCTTCATTAAAAACCGAAAAATATCCTTGCACCATCCTCCCTCTACATTTTCGTGAATCCGTGCCAATGTGAGGGTACAAAAATAAACAGGCTAAACTCTTAGAGAGGTATCAAAGCGTTTTTCATATGAGTAGGAGGAGGGTCAAAATATCAGAAAAAGCTTTTTTGGCTATTCTTCTTCAATTGTTTCAGTGGTATGAGAGATTCAGAGGTTAACTATTTTTCTGTTAAGACTAATTAAGCAAAAATTTTGCTTCATTTTCACTACGTAAAATAACAATATTTTCTTCCCTTTGGTTACACTGTAACAGAATGTTATATTAAAAACCTGAACCCTTTCACTGATTTGTTATTTCCTATTTGTTTCCAGATACTTTGGGAGTTAAACACAAATTCAAGGCAACATTCAATCATTGTTCCTTATATTTTCTTTGCCTTCACATTTTGGACAAAGATAGAACTGGAGCTATTTGTCACAGCTATGTTTTGAAACTCGTAAAAACTATACGCAATTTTTCAATACATACTACTAACTAGTGCTAACTATACTTAAACTTATACAGACACAGTATCAAGACTTAGGATGTGATAGGGTATTTTCCTCTCAGTATGGGGGAAGATAATTGATGATTAGGGGACTGTAATCTTTTGAAAAATTTTGAAGAATGCAAAGATTCATTGAATCTCCTCACCTACCCGTGGGTCAGTCATGGAGTAACAAAAATGAAAAAAGCCTAAAAAATCACAGCAAGTATACTCATATTAAAAATGTAAGAAAAGCAGGAGGAAATAGCCAACCCTCAAAGGAAAAAAAAACTTTTTAAGGCATTTCATACATTGTCAAGACTTAAGAGGTGACGGGGTATTTTCCTCTCAATATGGGGGAAGATAATTAGGGGGCTGTAACCTTTTGGAAAATTTTGAAGAATACAAAGATTCATTGAACCTCCTCACCTACCCGAGGGTCAGTCATGGAGTACAAAAATAAAAAAACCTGAAAAAACCACAGCAAGTATACACATATTAAAAATGTAAGAAAATCAGGAGGAAATAACCAGCCCTCAAAGGGGAAAGCTTTTTTTAAGGCTTTCAGACTTGTCGTCCTCCAATACCCCATAGAACTTTTGCTAAGTGTTCCTATGCTTATATAATTACCTATGCATATAATTAGACAAACTAAAAAATACAGAGAAAGAGGAATAAAAACGAAAAGAAAGGTAAGGCAAAACAGGGGATTCTGGCTAACCTTGGTTTTGACTTTAATCTCTGTCTGGCAAAGCTCAGGTACTTGAAATAAGATCTCTTCTTCCTTTTAATTTGAAACATGCTGACGCAAAAAACTCCTAAAAAAAAATTACTGGACTTACTCTACATGGACAACATTAAGTGTTGCTGCAAACTCCAGTCAGCTTTTCTGACTGGAACTTTGGCTTCAGATCCAAACAAGATGTAACATACATGCCTCTCTACTAGGATATTGGTGACGGGAAGGTCGGAAGGGTGTGGGGCGGGAGGGGGGGGGGTGTGAGCCATGGTCCCATTTATGGCTCCAATAATATAGACCAAACGACTGTAATTTGCTTCTATTTTCCCCAAACTAGAAAACACACTGGGATCATAAGAAAAAGGAAATTTTCAAGTCTCCTCATTAAACAAGGTGTAATGTGCCCTTCTTTGTGTCACAAAAACAAATGGTTGAGTGAGGGCAGGGGTGGTGCTACATGGACAATATACTAACTTTGTATATTCTAATAATACTAACTGATAATCCCCACATTATTGTGGTTCAGACAAGATATAACACGGCTTGACTAGACATGCCAGACAGAGGTCCTTTGTTTTCCTTGTTGACAAATAAATTATATATTCAAGCATCAAATCCAAATGAAAGGTGAATTGATGAAATAAAAATAAAAATAAAAAAAATAAAATAATAAATAAAAAATAAAAAAGGCTTGCTTGCATTCAAGAATAGTAAGGAGCATTCCAATCAACTAATTAACCGAGCAAAATGTTACAGTTGATTTAACTAGTGTTAAATGATATTTTACTTGAAACTACGGCCAAAAAATGTGCTAGACATTCTATTCAAAGTCAAGCTAAAAGGCACAATAAAGAGTAAACTGTAAATATGATGTCCACAGTCCGTTGATTTAATATTGCTAACTCATGGCTTAAGTTACATGCAACAGAAGAATTTAAGGTCAAACTATGCTCTCGAGCTTTGTCACATATCTAACATGGTAGATTTTGAAACGATGACTGAAGTTTTCTAGACCACCTTCATAAATTAGACTGTATGTCTTTCCAGAGAATACAAGTTGATAATCTCAATGCAAACCATTGATTACCCATTATGTTGTTATATTAATTAAAGAGCATGATAAATTGTACCGAGTAAAAAATGAGGCAACCTAAGAGCACTGTACTTTAAATCTGACAGTTTAAATAGAAAGAATAAATAGTTTAAATAGAAAGACCTTGGTCTTCTAGAAAAACCAAGCTTATTTCAAACATCATTCCTTTTTTATAATCCTGATGCTATTAATGTCAGTCAAGTTTGTCCCAGAGCTCTACAATTAAGCTTGTGGGAGCAATTTTTTATTAAATGGATTTACCCTAATGACAAATTTAGAAGAGTCTTTTATTTACAGAAAAGTTGTAATTTGGACAAAAGATCACTTCAAGGTATGCAATATCGTTTTTTGTTTTCCCTTTATCCATAGTTGGGTGGAATTTCTTACTGTTATAATACAAACAAAATCAGATGTAGCTTTATTCAGCAGTATGTCTCCACTTTAGTCCTTCTGTACAACTACCTTGTGATTCTTATAGGGACATTTCAATTATCCTTGGTTTTGCTTCTAGTATTGAATCTTTTAAACTATTTGTTAATGGCAATTTTAACATGAAAGATGGATGAATGGTTCAGGTTTTGCTTCCCTCAACAGCCCCTGCCAAGTTTCTTGAAACCTTGCGTTCACTCTCTCTGCTACAGATAGATGAAGAAAAAACCAGATTTAAAGGCAACCAAATAACATTTTTATTAAATCAATTGCTACCAAATATCTCATGCAGAATATTGTACCCCCCTCCCCTACCAATAGGAGCTAGTGATCACATCTATATGATTATTGACATAGCCTAACTGCCAGAATTTCCATAGAAAGTAAAATTAAAAGAATCTACACAAAATATAACAAAATGACATCATATGTAGGAGGCTTAGACGGGGAAACAGATGTTACCAAAACATAGACCGTTTTTAAATCAACTTTTATGTATGGTGATGACAAGCTTACTGGACATTACTGGGCTACTTAATCAAAAGCCCTCCTTTAAATGTTATCCAAGGTAGAGAGTGCATTATTTGACAAGAAGAAGTCTTGGATTAGGTACAAAAAGGACCATAATCAACAGAATTACTGAAAGTTAAGAAAATTTCGTAACAGATTGAGAAATTTAACCCAAAAGACAGTTTCTGAATATGAAGAAACTTTTACAGTTGATTCTAAAAGTAATACTAAACTCTTCTGTAGGGGTATTTCATCCAAAAATAGTAAGCCCTTTCAACCGATGTTACATAATAAATTCATAAGCCCTTTAGGAGACTCAAATTCAGTTTCTAAGAAATACCTGACCTACTAAATAGTACCTTTAGTAACAACCTTAAAAGATCACCCCCTGGATTACCCTAGCCAATCCTTCCTACACAGCCCATTGATTTTCAAGTGTCATTGCTGATGTCAAAACCACAGTGGAAAATTTCTTAAACAATCAAAAAAAGTCTTTTTCTATAAAAAAAAAGAATCAACAGAAATATAAATAAGTGGAGATCTACAACAATTGGCATCAAGGCCAATGTACCTGTTTCATTGGGACAACGTCTCAGATGACAACGTCACAGACCAAAAACTAGGAATAGTATCACCCGTTCTGTCAATAGTAAACATCCGATAACATAATAAATAAAAAAAACAACAAAAAAACACCTACGTCTTCAGAGGTAATAATAGCAGGGATTGATGCTTGTCGAATCTGCAGGCAAAGGACAAGTTTCGAGGAGATATCAAATCTCAGTTTCGGACAAGACATCCTGTCTTGAAAAGGTCGAAAATTTTCGATAGTTTGAAAAGGAAGTGCATGAGAAGAAAATAAACGATAAAAAAATATTATAAATACATTTGAAAAAGGAATAAAAACTCTCAAATTTCATTTGATCGTCGCAGTTAGCCTGGATTTCCACAAATGGGGGCGAGGGGGCATTAGTTAAACAAAATAAATATATCTTTGCTGGTGGCTGGCGTTTGCCCCCTGGAAAATAGCCCCCCCCCCGCGGCTGATTGGTCTTAACTCAATTTTGACTTATAAAAAGGACTAGAAGTCTCAATTTCTGATATAATGAACACCCTATGAAGTTTCTGCAACCATGAGGCGGAGGTGTGGACGAAGAAGACGCAATCCTCCTATATGGAACTAATTATGCTCATTTTGCGGTTTAATGTTACTCATTACATTCATAATAAAAGCAAAGATCGGAAATATTACCAGAAATCACAAGGGAGTATACATCAATTTCACATTTTTGATGTGTTTTTTTAAGTTCCTTTTGTACTCCCTCCCCCTAAAGAAATAACTCCTCCCCCCAAAAATCCTTGTTATGGCCTTGTGGATTATACATCAATTTCTACCTCCATACTCTCCTCATCATTCTCTTAGAACTAATTCTGTATTTATCTGATGGCTCAATGAGAACTGGGATGTTTGGAGGAAGGGGGATGCATCTCTCTTCCTTCCTAACTACAAAAACATCCTAGAGCCCCATTATAGAAGCTCAAATACAAGATAGTATTTGTTATTAGGAAACCTGCAAACATTTTTCGCAAGGAAGTTTTTTGCGGAGGGGGGGTGTCTGGCGGAATTTTCTGGGGGAATTTTCGGCAATGGAGGGGGATCCAGGGGTTATTTTCTGGGAGGGTAAACGTCTAGAATCATCTTTGGCATGGAGCTGTGATAAATTTTCAATGAATAGTAAACAACAAAGCTGTGAGACATCTGGTATTTCTATCAAATCAAGGTGGTTATCAGGGTGGTTGTGTCCAAGAATCAAGGATCGTTACCAGTATTGCTTATCAGAAATTAAATGGGCTATTACAGGAAAAAAAATTACATATTTAATAAAAAAAAAGGCGATATGCTCAACGATAGAGTACAACAAAAAAGAAAAAAGAAAACTCACACAGAATAAATTTTACTGTTTAGAAAATAAGGACACCTTTTGCAACCAGCAAACTTGGAAGTATACCATTAGCATCCACGGTGCTTTGCATTAGGCGAGGACTGCACTGAGACAAAAGATATTCGTATATTTTCACTCAGCCAAGGGGTTGTTTCCATAAATTTATGGTGTATGCTGACTGTTTGAATAGCCTGTTCCTCTAAGCTATCTTTTGCCATGCAAGGACATTTTTTTACATTTATTTTTTTCATTTTTTCGAGTAAGGACGTGGCAGAATTTTATTAAAAAAAAAAACTATACTAAGCAAAAGAAAATGCTCTAAGATGTCGAAATCGGATCAAACACGAAAGTAGAAGCCGCTGGCTATCCATTTTTAATAACAAATTAAAATAAAACTATTGCTCATTGTCAGATTCCTGATCAATTAATCAATAAAAAATCTTCGCTTTCTGACGAACCTTTGTCAATCTTCATTTTTTTGCTGCTTGCCTCTTCAGAATTTGATGCTCTGTTTTCATTACGACTAGAAATAACTGCTTGTTTTTGATTTATGCCCATTGTGGCATATGCTGGCTCTCTTATTTCGAGGCTACTATCCATTCTTGAATCAAATATTTCAGACAACAAGCAATCCTTCCAAAAACGCTCAAGTTCCTCATTGTTCAACTATTACTACTTTCCAGTCTTCCTGATTATTGTAGATCAGCAGGTGACATTGCTCTTGATTAGTGATCTCTAGCTGGCCTTGAATTTGGCTACAGTATTTGTGGTTTACTTTTAGCTTGAGTCCTGAACTAGTCACCTTAAGAAAGAATCCCTTTAATAGGCCTTTGATACGAGCTCTGTCCTCTATAGTTTTTCCTTGCGGTTTGTTATGTGCTGTCTTTACTTCAATTGGTGTTCTATTGGCAATATTCTGTCCAAAGACGCAGCAAGATATTAGCCCGTTGGGTGGACTAAAGGTCCGATGCTATTACCCTTAGTGATCGACTGGCCAATTTTTTTCCATAAAATGTAAGAGCTACTTCTACTAATTGATTTCCCTTTATCATTTCAGCCGAGTGATAGTTGCTGCCGCCATTCCGGATGTCTCTTATAATGGGGCCTGTTTTAGTGAATTCTTTGTGAGAATTTATCTGATGAAAAAAAGTACTTCTTTGCTTCTTTCATAAATCTATTGTTCATTGGAAAATTGCCCTTTTGTCTTCTCATAGATGTCCCGCAAAGCAGCTTGATTGCAGTTCAGAAAAATGTCCGTGTATGTGGTCTTGGCAGCTTCCAGCTCCTCTGGTTTCATATCAGTCTGTTGCACTTGGGCCCATAATCAAGAACTCCAGAAAAGCTTTGGTTATTTTTCCCTTTAGCCTGATATCTAAACCCACAGAAACATAGTATTGCTTCAAGTTTCTTCTCAGCTGTGCTAAAAGTCTGCTGGTCTTCTCGCAGTACTGCTTCATTAGTTTTGCTGGGCTAGAGACGAAGGCTTTTTTCCAGGTATGACTATGCCATTAAGGACCTATTGAATAAGAAAGACTTGCTCCATTTATACGTGCATGGTATGCTCAGCATTTGAGCAACTAATTTGCTTTCCACTGCAAAACTTCATGGCTACAGACATATAGTTCTCCACAAGACTGGTAGTCGAATCCATGTGGAGCATGTCTGCTTTCCTGTAGACGATTTCAATACCAGCTTGTATATCTTGAAAAACTTCTTTGGGGATGCTTCTCCACCTATCCTCTGCTAAGCTTCCTATGGGTAATCCAGCTTTCTTTGGACCAGCATCATCAAATTTTGCATGATTCTCAAAAACATGCTTGGGACCTCTTCAGAGCAGGTCTCTCAGCCAACCCCTCTTTTTGGTGTCAGTCTGCCCATGCTCTTACTTTTACAGACTACATAATCCATCTAATTTAATTCAGTAATGGTAGCAATTCAATTCAGAATTTTCTAGCCAGCCAAATGATTAAAGACCCCCCAGTCTACCTAAAACGTGTATGCCTTTGTCTATTATCGGTTTTACACAATTTTTCTTGTCCCATATACAGGACTTGGCAAACAACTTTTTAGATGTAATCTAAATAAGATATCTAAAGGATTCAGGTATAATCTAAATTAATTCAGTAATGGCCTTATAAAAACTATGCTGATCATTTTCAGAACTATTTATTACTAAAAACAAAAATAATAGATGCAACTGAGGCCAGATCAAATGTCAATGTTTGAGAGAGAGAGAGAGAGAGAGAGAGAGAGAGAGAGAGAGAGAGAGAGAGAGAGAGAGAGAGAGAGAGAGAGAGAGAGAGAGAGAGAGAGAGAGAGAGAGAGAGAGAGAGAGAGAGAGAGAGAGAGAGAGAGAAAGAGAAAGAGAAAGAGAGAGAGAGAGGGGATACAATCTTTTGCACTTTTAATGTATTTCATTGATCTAGCCAAATTGGTTTTGAAAGCCATCTGTCATGGGCCCCCTCCTGCAAGATTTTTCTGGCATCTTGATTTTGCTTTTTTTCTTTTTCTAAAATAAACGTGCCAATTTGGTTAATTGTTGACATCCTTGTCAGATTGACCCCCCCCCCATCCCAAAAAAAAGCTCTAGATCTGCCTTTGCCATCAGTTGGCTTGGGACAAGAACTTAATTTCTTCAGATCCATTACCCCTCTCCCAATCTCCCTGGTTGCAGTTTGCCCTCTTCAACCATTTCAAAAATGAGGGTAACAGCATGGTTGTATTTTATACACTACTGTGGTGAACTTTGCCTTCCCATGATCATGAGGCCTAAAACTGTTAGGCTACTGATCAAAAACTGAACCAAATTCTTAATCCAAACAATCAAATTACTTATAATTTATGTACTCACTGCACTTGTTTTAAATTAATACATCCTTTCTTAATCTTTTTTCTCCTGACCCTTTTTGTGTGATTATTTCAGCAGACAAACTCCAATTTAAGACAAGTAGACAATTAAACACAAGCATGACCTGTCCTTGCCTTGTGTTTGTTTCCAGCCAGGGGGTGTGAAGTGGGATTATGTAGGACAGGAGAAACCAAGTAAAAATTTAATTTTTTTCATAAATGTATATTAAAATAGCTGGGTCCAGGCAGCTTTGCTGCTGGGCGCCAGCATGGCATGTGGCAGGCTTCTATATATGGATTCTCATTGTCTCTTGTGTTCTAACTACAGACAGTTTGCTGTCTTTTCATGTTGCAGTTTTATATATATATATATATATATATATATATATATATATATATATATATATATATATATATATATATATATATATATATATATATATATAGCTGGGTCCTGGCGGCTTTGCTGCCAGGCCACAGCATGGCATGCGGCAGGCTTCTATATATGGATTCTCATTGTCTCTTGTGTTCTATTGCAGTTTTTTCAAAGATATTTGATTATTAAAGCAAGTCCAATTTCTAACAATGATATCTACTAAGCTTCAAAGTTTTGGTTTTCTTTTTTAAGGTTTTTGAATTCTTGTAATCCCTTGTTTTTTAATTTTAATTTTTTTCTTTTTTAGTTTTTTTCTTTTTTTAGTTTTTCTTTTTTTTCTGTTTAGTTTTTTTTAGTTGTTTACCTTTTTTTAGTTTTTTTACAGTTTTTTCTTCTTTGTTTATTCTATTTTTCTTCTTTATTTTTTATTTTTTTTTCCAGAACATGCCCCAGCAACACATGTGCAAGGTGCTAATTTTTAACTGCATAAAACTTGCAGATATACAACTGGTAATTCCTTGACATGTATTCTTTTTTTACTTTCTCTTTCTGCTGCAAGCCAGGTTTCCTGTTGCTCTTGTAATACATCAACACACTTTCTTTTGGTAATTTCTCTCTGAGCCACAAGCCTACCCCCCCCCCCTAACCAAAGATATTTGATTATTAAAGCAAGTCCAATTTCTAACAATTATATCTACTAAGCTTTAAAGTTTTGGTTTTCTTTTTTATGGTTTTTGAATTCTTATAATCCCTTGTTTTTTAATTTTAATTTTTTTTCTTTTTTGGTTTTTTCTGTTTTTTTTATAGTTATTTTTTAGTTTTTTACCTTTTTTTAATTATTTTTATTGTTTTTTTCTTCTTTTTTTATTTTATTTTTCTTCTTTAAAAATATGTGTGTTATAAAAGTAAAACCTTGCAAAATAGATCTTCTGCTTGAATGAAGTATAACAAAATTGTCTTCAGCTTCACAACTTTACTCAATCCTGATTTAGAAGGTTTTAAAGATATGCAAATACATTCTTAAATTTTGAAAAAAAAAACATTGATATGGTTCAGAATTCTACTCAAATAATAGGAATTGCATTTACAGACCTAAAGGCAGAGAAAAAGCAACTGTTAACTGAAAATTAAGGTAAAATGTTGTTTTGTCAGCGTTTCAATAGGCATAGACCTATCATGTAGGTAATTTTTTTGGGCCCTCTAGAGGGAGAAGGAGTGGAGGTGGGTACTTTAAAATACCTTCCCAGGATACACTTTAGCCTGCAGACCCATCCCTGAAAGTTTCATTTTCCTAACCTCATCCCATTCCAAGATAGCAAGAAGTCACTAAAATAGAATTTTACCCTAAATACAAAGCCAATAGCTAGGTTTATTGGATAAAATACAGTTTGACTTCATACTAATTTCACAGCAAGCAGTAAACAAGCAACAAGAAGAAAAGATTTGTGCAAGAGAAACTCATTGAGTAAAATATATTTAATTTTGGCTAGGTCTATATATTTGTCCATTAGAGGGGGGAGAAGTGAGGGAAAATTTTTTAATAGTCTGCACTTAGGAATGATAAAAGTAATTAGGTGGTTTTAAAACAATTTCTTGAATTTTGCAGTGTATCTCCGGTATAGTGGGAATTATAAAATAACACCAAAGAGGGTTACAGAAAGAGGAGAATAAGAGGAGAGCTGAATCTAACAAAATCACCTGAAATCCACGGTTTTACATTTAAATTTTGTTGCTCAAAATACAACAGTTTTGCCAGATCGGACAGAGAGGATTACGCTTCCTTGAGCCCAAAATTATGCTTTTTTGGACAGATTTATGCTACGCTTCTATATTTTCCCAGGTTTCACGAAAAAGTTGACCAGTTAAGACAAGTCGAATTCTGTCTTATCTTATAAAAGTTCTGAATAGAATATAATCTGATAATAATAGCCTAATAGTTTATTTTTAACCCGCTAAGGGAACAAAAGTGGGTTATAAACAAAGGAGGCAAAGAAAAAGGTAAAATAGCATAGAAAGTAAGTAAAAAGGCTTTTTTTATGTCCAGGGGAAGGATCTTGGTTCACAATTTGATTAAAGTTCTTCGTCTTTTTTCGCAAGTTGTCTTTCTTTTCGAAGCGGTTGGCGGCATTTGAAAAACATAGCGTCTTACATCATCATCAAAATTTTACTACAGATACATTAAAAAAAAAGAAGGAAAAAATGTGGTTCATATTCAATGATCATGTTCATCTTCTCTTTCAGATTCGACTTCTTGACTAGGGGGTGGGGTGGCTACGTAGAGGTTCTCGGAATTGTGGAGCTTGATCTGATTCTCTGTAGGGAAGTATTTGTAGAATTTGTTCTTAGTCACGATTTTGTGACCAGCACGGCTTCAACACTTTCTTTCTTCTACCTGTTCCTCTTTTTTGTCTTGATATCACTGATCCAAGAAAAAATTGTTTTTGAGTCTGCGTTCGAATGCGGTAGGGAGAGCACCCTCTCGGCGAGTTCTGCCAGATCTGGAAAAACTCTTTCGTCGGTAAAGTTTCTCATTTCGTGTATTTTTCTCCACATCAAGTCTATAGTAATTTTGCTCATATCTATCTTTTCGGAGTCACTAAAAGCATATGGCAGCTTGCGCCACTGGGTGTCAATATCTGTGAGTTTTGGCATGAGACTTAGAAATCAGTTCACTACGACACCTAGTGACCTAGTAAGCTGAGGCTCGGTTACTCTAAGATTGTAGCAAATCGTGGACACTATAGGAGAAGAGCGCTAACTCGGCTTTACTCAAATTTTTGTGATCATTCTGTGCTCTTCTGTTCTGGTATTAGGCCACTTCTGTTGACTGGTGATCTAAAACGTATTCGCATAAATTAATACTGGTACTGCAAATTTCTTTTATATCTACCTCGTTCTTACCGAAATGCAAAACTGGTTAAAAAGTATTGTGCAACAGATATCACTGGTGCTTTCGAAAATTATCTGCGAAGCTAGCTATTGAAGCCCTTTATAGGCTAGGATGTTTTCATCGCCCCTTTCCGTCTTTTTTCTGTATGTGATTAAACTTGTTTCTTTTGTATTACTTTTGCTGTTTTTCGTTTGTATTTTACTCCACTTAACCTCTGTTTTGTGAAGTGGGTGATAAATAAATTATTACTTATTATTATTATTATTAATCACTTTAATTAGTCTGGTATACCATACAAGGATCGGGCCTTTTGCTAAAGCTTTTCTATCCGCTGAATCAAAAACTTGTTCATAATTTATAAATCTAAGGACTAAAGGCATGTAATAACTCAAGCACTTATCAATTATAAATCTAACAGTGAAAATTTGGTCGGTGCATCCTCTACCCCCGTTGAAAATACATTGTTCTTCTATTAAAAACTTTTTCTGCAACTTCTTCAAGTCTAAAATTAACATTATGCTAAGTAATTTGCTTCCACATAAACCAGTCACTATTATCACACTCACTATTTTCACCTTTCTTTTGTAGGTAGAGAGTTTCTAAAATCGCTAGGTACTTCCTCTTTTTCAAAATCATATTCATAATCTTCGGTAACTTATCTCAAACCTTACAACCACCATATTTAAAAAACTTATTTACCACACTATCAGCACCTGGGCCTTATTGTTTTCTAATCCTTTGGAATTGTTACTAAATATTCCTCGCAAAATAAATCTTCCTTCACATCCAAGTGTCCCAAACTTTTTCAACCGTTCCTATATCTTTTCCTGTAATTCTATCCCGGTTTTGTATATTCTAAATTTACTCTGCCATCTCTCTTTAACTCTTTCGTTATCATTAATAGTGGCCTCGTTTCCATCGTTAACTGTGACAAGTTCAGATTGACTACTCCTACACAATTTATTAGCTTTGCAATACGATACTTTACTATTATGTCGTCTAGCTGTAACTTCCAGATCCTCGGCAATTTTATCCATGACTTCAATTTCAGAACTCATTAGTTCATTATTCCAATACTTTTTCAACTTTCTTTATATTCCTCTTAGTTTTTATGATCCATAACTCAAATATTTATTGTGTAGACCCCTCCTCTTCTCTGTCAAAAATAAAGATTTTTTTTACTAGTATTTCTTGCTGCGTTTCTAACTTTTTCCCATAAGACACTGTCAGCGACTTCATATGCTGTTTTCTTAAGATTATTCCATCCGTCCTCTACTTTTCAAAAAGTTGAGCTTTCTAGTTTAGCATCCAACTGTTCCTAGAAAATTTCCCTCCAATTCTCATACTGGAGTCTACGAACGGCAGGAATTCCTAGAAGGTAGTTACCATTTCTAAATTTCAGCTTCAGTTTAACCCTAGATACTACTAAATGGTGATTGTTTCTTTTAACATCACTAGCAGTACTTTTATATACCCTTGTATCTTGTAAAGATCCAACCAGTCTTCAGTTTACAATATCATATTGAATAAGGTTAGCTGTATTAGCATCATGTGAATTCCATGTTAACTTATGAGCCATTTTATGACCAAATATGGTTATAATTAGAATGGTATACCTACAAAATCGCAGCAGTCCGAAACCATTACAGTTAACTTTTCCTGCACCAAATTTACCTAGGCTAAGATACTATCTATCCCTATTTCTACCCACTTGAGCATTAAAATCTCCTAATGAAAAAAATTTATTTCGCTCTGATTGTCTATTTGTTCCTGTGGGTGTAAGTAAAATTTATCTGAGTCACTACTATCTCGTCGGTACTATAACTGATACCTTATACTGTTAGTCACAAAACATGCAACTACCACTCTATTAATAATACATTTTCAACCTAAAAAGGACTTGGCAGCTTTCTTATTCATAATGAACCCTCCTCCCTGCCTATGCGCCCCATCCTTCCTGGCTGAGTAAATAAATTCTATATAATCTAATAGCCAAAATCATCATGTTACCTTATATGCCATTTTATAACCAAATACTATATTGGTTATAACTAGATTGTCATACCTACAAAATAGCAGCAGTCTGAAACCTTTACAGTATTCTTTTCCTACACCACAATTTACCTTGGCTAGGATACCATCTATCCTTATTTCTACCGAATCATTAAAATTAAAATCATTAAAATCCCCTGATGAAAATACTGTATTTCTCCACGATTGTCTTTATATTTCCCTAGTTGTAAGTAAAATTCATCTGAGTCACTACTATCCCCATCAGTCGGTTCTACAGGAGCATTTACTACTATAAATGATATCCTGTACTTTTTAGTAAAAAAAAAATGCAATTAGCATTCTATTCCCAATAGAAACAAGACTTGGCAGCTTCCTTATTGATAAAGAGCCCTTCTCCCTGCTTATCCACCCCATTCATCCTGGCTGAGTAAATATATTCTATATAATCTAATTTCATTCTTTCTACCCCTTGGATTTGAGTTTCGTTTTAGTTTATTTGGAAGCATTTGAATTCGCCAGTCAAAATGTCGATATTATAGTTGTTTTTAATGTCGTAACATCCTAAGTTACATTTCTTTATATTTTTTAAATAATTGAAATTATTATAGTCTCAGGAAAAACAATGGTCCCAAAAATAATGCGGGTTTGGGAATAACGCGTCTTTTCAAGTCTACGCGAAGCGCTTAAGCCGGCTTAGAACCGGACAGCAAGAAGTCCCTGGGACCTCTAGTTGACAGTGGGTTTGTACAATCCTGGGCCCATCTTGGTCACACAATGTTTTTCCACACTTGGCGATGCTCTTCTATCAACGAATTCAAATATTGCAGAGTCAGTCTGAAGCCTATAATCTCTGACTTATTATATATTCATGCATGCAAATATTATGCTACTACGGGAATGCAGCCTATAATAGACAACCTATCTAGGAAAAGATTGTTCTGCCCATTGATCAAATCCAGTTCAAATGCTTTGTCATTTTCTAGACTATAGCTTCCTCGAGGGGCGCCACTCTTCATGGTCACCCCCAGCCATGTTAGCAGTTACAGTTTCGGTTTGGAAAACTAGTGAAAGGTGCACCTTGATGCCACTATGAAGCTCCGCAAGCAGGATTTCCCTGACGGAGATAGGGACGGAGAAAGGAACTTATGACGAAGCGTAGAGCCCAAACCATCTCACAACACTGGAAGAACCTCATCCTTTTATACCCAGTCTATCTTCGTCTGGAAATGAGTTAGGGATATTATTCTCCACTTTCACTTAGATTTTTCACTTTCCATTGCTTTTTAAATACCTTGACTTTGAACCCTTACATCTATTTGAAATATATAGGTCCATTACAATAATACTCTCTGTGAACATTTAATAAGTATGAGTCACCGTGCTAACTGTCTTAATTGTATTCCCCAGATATTGGCTAATTGAGCTAACAGAAACTCATTGATGGTTACTTTTCCCTGATTGGTCTGCATCCCCTTCGTCTGCAAAAGTGGCAAGTTTAGCTAGTTTTCGTTTGTATGTTTTTAGTTAGTCCATATTTAGTGCATGCTAAGATGTTTGCCCTGTTCTTTTAACACGATAAATAAAAATGAATGTCTCTATACATTACGATTGAATATTGCTTAAACCGAGTCATGCTGGGGAAAGCTGGTCCGAACTGAGGTTGCCAGTTCGATTTTTTTTTTATTTATTTTTTTTTTTACTAGAGCGAGGGGTAATATGACATAAGTGTTTTTTCAATGCATGGCCAGGCTATTATAGGCTAAAGACATTAACCTTAAGATTAGGTAGATTTCAGGTGACTTCTTTGTTACCTTACCAAGCGGGGATTCCTTCACCGAGCCCAAACAGCGTCTTACGGTAACATATGTCGGAATGTGTTACTCACATTTAGCAATACTGGTAGCTGGTAGACCTAAGCCCTCAAAATTTGTCATAGCAATTTGGACCCATGTTCCTCGAAGATTCGGGCTGAATTTAGCTATAAAGAATAGCATGCAAATTCCTCTATGAGATCTGGGAGTATATAGCTACTTTTCGGTTTGGTTATTTATTAATTTAAAAAAAATTCCACAAGATAAATTTTGAAAAGAAAAGTAAGGAGCTTCATTAAGCCAAGAATGAGCAAAAATAAAGTCCAATAATCTTCCAAGCGCAAAACTACCGCAAAGTACTGCCAATAAATAAATGAAATTCAAAACGAACAGAAATTACGATAAATAGCCAAGTCAAACAACTCAAAACGAGCAAACATTAACATGAGTAAGACTGATCCCTTCTCAAGATCAGAACACAATTTGCGCTTTACTGAAAAAAAAACGAACAAAGAAATGACCGTAGATTGTCAGTTACATTGACATACACTGACATTTCTTCTTTAAAGTTTTGATAATTTTTCATTTACGAAAGTGAAAAAGGTGAAAACATGTCAAACGTATTTCGTTTTCGGTAAAGCGCAAATTGTGCTCTGGTCTTGAGATGATATAGAGGTTATCAGTCCTACACATGTTAATTTTTACTCAGAAGAGCTGGAAACAATCAGGAATCAATTTGCACTATACTTTAGCCCTTTAAAGACATGGGAAGAAACCAAAAACTATGGTAACGGCAACGTTCTTCAGTTCTGGTGACACCATTGCAATAAAATTCCGCACATTGCCACACTTGCCAGAAAGTTATTGTCTATTCCTGTGACTAGTGTGACCGCAGAAAGACTATTTTTTGGGGGTAGTCCTGATAGTGACTAGGATAGTGACAGAGAAGAGGAACAGCCTCAGTCCAACCAGAGTGGATAAGTTGATTTTCATTCACAATATCTATAGTCACATCCCGCAGTTCAAATATACTTCTGAAGTTTGCCTGAAAGAGATCTTTTTTCGACTTGCACTAATATCTAAAGATAAATGATGAATTTTGTAATACGGTATTCGAAGTTTGGTATACAGTAATTTTTGACGTATAAAATACTACTAATTTTGACAATTAATTCTGTTCGGAATACATAGCTATTAGATATTTCAACTATTCTGCAATGGTTCTGAAATACCACAACCATTTCTTCTCTACCAGGTTTCTACTTCTCTTGAGGAACAACGAATAAAACCAGCATCCAGGGAGTGAGTCACGAACTTTCTACCTAATGAATAGGCCCAAATCTGTTGTAAATTAAAGATGGAGTTTGAGAAAAAATGATCAAAAATAAATGTTTCCGGTTAAAAATAATCGCGTCAGCCTTCCCTCATAGATGCGAGGCCGGGGACTAGTGGTAATTGTAGTAGCAGTGTTAGCATACAAATAATCTCTTTTTCATCATGTCTCTTATCATTTCCTGAAAGTTCCAAAGTGATATACCAGGTCATTCATAAGTTACGGCCTTTTGACAATCCGTAAACACACAACATGTTTTGATTTAGTTCAGCATTCTCCTCAACATTCTCTGAAAGGATCATCTGTTTTCCTTTAGTCTTTTTGGAAAATGAAGTTCAAACATGAATACCTTTTCCAGTGACAGTGTGTTTGGAAAAATGACGGGCGTGGGAGGTGCGTTAGTTGCGCTCCAGTCACTTTCGACTATTAAAAGGGACACTAACCCTTTCTATTTCCAATCAAATGAGCCTTTTTTGAAGTTTCTACGACAACAATTGGCCATCTACAAATGTCTATCAGATGTATTTTGGGAAAATACGAGGTTTGCGGGAGGGGGGATTCCACCCTCCCATCACTCCAAATCTCAAAAAGGCCCTCAAATCTTCTGATTAGCAATCCATTAAGTCCCCTCCGAGGTTACGATTCCCCTTTTTATATAAACCTTATTTGCCCCCCAGGGTATAACTTACAAGCCTTGCCCTAAGGGCTATAGGAAGATTGTCATCCTCAAGTACATAATTTCCGGACCTTTATACTACTTTGAACAAAATGGCTATCTCAAAGTTTTGATTGGATGTGTTTGGGGAAATGGTGGGCATGGAAGGGGGTTGATTTTCCTCCAATCACTTTCCACTATTACAATTTACACTAGCCTTTCTAATTTCCAATCAAATGAGCCTTTTTTGAAGTTTCTACGACAGCAAATGACCATTTCAAAATTTCTAAAAGATTCATTTCGATAAATTACGAGGTGTGGGGGGTCTCCACCTTCCGATCACTCTGAATCTTAAAGAGGCCACTAGAAATTCTGATTACCGATCTAATGAACCCCATCCAAAGTTCATACGATCACCCTTTCTATACAAACCTTTAAATACCCACAGGGCATAACTTACAACCCTTGCCCCGAGGGCTGTGAGGCGGGTTGTCATCCTCAAAGATATGATTTCCGCAACTTTCAACTATGTTTAAAAAATGGATATCTAAAATTTGTGATTGAATATGATAGGTGAAATTGTGGGCGTGGGAGGGGTGTTAGTTGCCCTTTTCATTTAAATACCTATTAAGCGCTTATAACGTCTTATTCCTTGCGTTTTGGATTCATATAATAACGCATAGATATTGAAATGCCTCTATGTACAAAACCATGCTGACTTCTCGCTATTTTTACTTTTCTAAACATTTCTTTAACCAGCTCTAAAACAGAACTGACATAAATTTGTTAACAACTATGACTAAAATTAGTCGCATCTCACACAATGTCAGCGCTACTTGTGGGACGTTTATCTCTCCAACAGTAAGCTGTAGGAAATGTCTTGTGAATTTAGAATAAAGTGAATTTAAACAAAATATGTATATTTTTCTCACAATTTAGAAATTTTGTTTGCACGTATATGCAGTACCAGCCCATTCTCATTTTCTATTGTTATCAGTTTTATCATGCAGCGCTAGGAGACCGAGCTTTGATTGTGAAGGGAATTATAGACATAAAAACGATGTTCAGTGTAACCCTTTCCGGATATATATAGAATTAATTTTTATAGACTTTATTTTTTAAGCAAAGATACAAAAGGGAAGTTAATTTTCAAACTCTAGGAGTCAATTGTCCCTTCCAATTGGCATCCCTGCCAATTTTTAACTAATGTAAGGTTTCTGCCGCAATGGTGCCAAAAATTGTTTAGATTTTCTGGGTATTCTTTGTCAAACAATGCCCAACAGATAAGTTAACAATTCTAACTTTATTTTTTTAATATTTTCAAATTTAATATATGGCCGCTATTTAAATGTGGAGAATATGTCACTATAATGTTTCACATTCTGTGGTAATACCTTGACTTATCCAGTATCTTTGCTTAGAAAGTGCTATTGTGCTGCCTAGGATTTTTGTTTCGGCTTTGGCCCGCTGATATCAATGCTATTTATTAATATAAATCGACGAAACCACAAACAAATCAATTTAATAAAAAATAATATATAATATTCCAATAAATTACGTATATTTTTAGTTTAGTACAACAAATTAAATCTTACACAGAGTCAAAATCCCTTCAAAATTACGAGCAAATGAATAGCGTGATACCCTGGGCTATTAGAATAAGAGCTTTGTTAAATTGTGAGATTTTGCATCCTATGCTGGGCCTGGGGGTCAGAGGAAGTGGAAGGGGGATATGTAATGCAGCGTTAGGGATGAATCTGGCTGAAAAAAAAGCCGACCGCACACGACATTCACCTTCGCCCACCCGAATACGTGTTTATGCTACACTACTGTCGTCTGCAGCAGCTCATTGATGACAATTTTAGTAAAAGCCTAGCACCAGCACTTATATTTATGGATTGTTTAATGTATATTTATTGTTTATAATGTGTTGCCTTATGTTTTTATTTTCACTAAGTAGCTTCTTTGTTAAATAGTTACTTTTCTTCACTTCCGCTTGGATGGCACCTACTTCAATAGCACCCCTCTTCTTGCCTCCCTCCCCAATAAAAATACTGTAGCTACACCCATGTAAAGAGTATGTGGTGGACTAGGCTATGCTCTTCTTGAAAGGAAGAAATTAGCAGGTCAAAGTTTTTGTGATGGTGGTGTAGCCTACGTCTCGGAAATAATAGAGGTTCCAAATTGGTTTACTCAAGGAATTGTTATCAGGAATACACTCGTCAATCAACGACTGAAAAATAATGTGTCCTGTTGACCCATGGAGTCAACAGTGAGGCTTAGCCTCACTACTATTGATCTTGTCTGAAATTTTTCACTTTGGAAGAAACAACCCACAACTACAATGGTCGAAATATAAATATATCGGCGTTAGACACCCTTTTTCCTTGAGTACTTTTGATGGAGATCCGGTTGTCATTGTAGATAAAGACCTTAAGTTAGACCATCACGCCGTTGTAGCAGTAGGAAATGTGAACCAAGCCCTTGGTATTGCCAAATGTAGAATTTGATCTTAGAAATGTACAGTTTAGAATGTACGTCAGAAGGCTTATTAATAAAACAAACCTATTGGCTCTTGAATCTGTCAAGGGCGGAAGATTAAATGAGTAAAGGAGTTCAAAGATAAGCAGTCTGTATACCGATTGCAGAGCTTCAAGCAACCGAGTTTAAAATTTTGTGGACGAGAAGTTCACATGATAATGACCTAAAAGTTTTTCGAGTCCGACGACAAAAATCTGTTCCATCCTTTTCAGTCGTAAAAACTACATAAAAGGTTTTGATTCCTAATGATATTTTGAACTGGAGTTATGTCTCTACTTTATACACGCCTATTATTACTGTCAGATCCAAGAGACCCTCTACAGCACTTATAAAATTTTAAGTTTCCAATCCCTCTGGAGCTCGAAATGCTAAAGTTGTTTTCAATGGTAAAAATAAATTCTACATAAGAATGCAAAAAGAGACCGAAATATTCGAGGAGCATTTTAGATAATTATGCCTGTTTCTCATAAAATGTAACATAAATTCTCTTGAAAATAATATAAAGTTTCCCCTTGTGGCTTTATTTTTAGCGTTACACATTAGAGATTACTTACTATTTTTTGTCACCAATTGCGATGAAGATTTGAAGAAATTCAATTTTGGTCAAATACAACAATTTTCAGTTCGAGCGTTAATATTTTGTAGGCAAGGTCACAGTTCAGTACATAAATTACAAATGTTTCATCTACACCGTTAAATGTCTATATCACGATTATTAATTCCAAGTATGTTAAAAAAAAAAAAAATATATACTCTATATGTTTGCTGCATACTTTTAGCTCTTTAGAGAAACTAGGAAGTTCTTACACTTGTAAAAATGCAAAATTTTTACACATAAAATGTCAAGCTAGTTTAAAAATGGTTTTCTTATTCTATAATGAATAAACAATTAATCAGCTATTATTTTTTTCATTAATGTTATTCAAGAAATCGTCCTGGCTGATCATTCAAGAAAACAAGACTTCGTAGTTTCGTAACAAGTTTCGTAGATAATGTTTTAACCCTTTCAGTCCAGACAAAAGGGGACTTTTATGACTAAAAAAAGTGTGTTGATGATAAAAAAAAAATGTGAAAGCAGTCTCTCCTGGGATATAATTTCCTTTCAAATTCATTTTGGACCCTATGATAATAAGAGACGTATTGAGTCAACTGCTTTAGTGTTTATTTGATTTTAGTCTTGCATTTCAGACTAGACCATAAATATTTATATCTTCTTTTGTCTCTTGAAATGTGAGCCTTTTTTCTAAGATATAATTCAGTTGGCTTTTGCGTAAGAATGAAAGAAAAAAAAATCAAAGAGAGCATATACACACCTTACGTAGACCACAACCCGTGCAGATATTTAAATCTGCTGACAGTGCCGAATTTTCAATTATCATTGCCGTGTTTAGACGTGAATACAAATAACCAAAAGTCACTAGTTAAGTAAACAACGCTTTTCGCACGTAAAAATTCAGATATTAAAAGTCCTAAAGACCGCCACACTTTCAATGAAAAGCTACACTTTCTTAAGATGTTTCGTTCTATATGATTTTAGCTTGTAGCTTTTTACCGATCCAAAAATCGATTTAATTTTCACTGCCCTTGGTATTTGAAAGGCTTATTTAATAAATTTAAAGATTTATCATAATAAATTGCCATTCCCCGCTACCTTAATATGCAGTCTCAAACCTATGATATTATGAAGCACCCCCAGTATTGGGCACTAACCAAAGTCAGGTGGCTTCCATGAATTACTTTTCCTCCTGGTTACTTTGTAGAGAAGAGGTGGTCAATAAGGCTTTGGCTGGGGATAACTCCATCCGAAATTGAAACTTTTATTGCTTTGTTTAAGATTCAAAAGTGATTGGATTTAAATAGTTCATTATTTTTCACACACACACAAACAAAAAAAAAAACAACCTATTTTGGTGCTTTTTTTCCAAATTACTACTTATATGGAGCTATGATATCATGCTAAAATACCTATAAAAAGTGATAGCTTTAAATAAAGAATTGCTCTTTACTAATTCCCTGCTAGGAAAGGATCTAAAGCTTTTTCCTGTGTGGTATATAAATTTGGAGAAGGGTCCTAAATATCAAGGGTCCCGTCTCGTCACAGCTTTTTATGAATTAGCGCAAATTTTTAATATGATGCTATTACACCAATTAAGATGCGGCATAAAAAGTTTGAAAATTCTCATTATGCACTTTCATAAAAATTGCGGCTTAGGATTGCTATGGTGCGAAAGTCACCTAAGCCAGGCTAAATCCCCAATTGCTGTTTTATCTATATTATTTGAGTATGCCTCTGGAAACTTAGTTATCAAAATTTTGGGTAGACCATGAGAGTAGGCCATGTGTTTGAGTTAAGTCAAGTCCCAAAATTTCAGCCCAAATATTTGTTAACTTAAAATTAAGGAAACTGCAAGAAGAACTCATGTGAATTTATTAAAACCAAAGATAACCCAGCTTAGTATGAACTAGGAGCAAGAGCAATCACATATTCAAGTTTATTTGTTCATTGGTAGCACAGAGGGTTTGACCTCAGCTAGGTAACACAGGGCACAGAGTTCAAACTCAGCTGCAACAGCATACTACAGGGTTGACAGGGCTGTCAAAAAGCGTCGTTAATCCAATACTTACATACAAATTTATTAAAAAAATTATAATCTAAGAACTGATCACTAGTTCATTTGTCAGGCTTCATTTTCAAATAATTCTTCTATGTCTCGTGGCCTGAAAAGAAACAATACATTGAACTATCAGGAAATTGATCTATGGCTTAAACTAAGTCAGTGTGGCAAATTTTATACATAAGCCTCATTTTCCCAACACCCAAGTGTCACTATTTTGGACCGTTATGCAGTCAATGTGCATGTGCATTAACAGTGAGAATTATAAAATATAAACTGTAACAGAAGTGCTAAATCAGAACTAGAACATTAGTAAATTTCTAGTTTTACTCGAAAAAGAACAATTCTCATTGGTTGTCAGTGACACTTTGATTAAAGACATAAAATACAACTTTCTCTTTTAATAACTTTACATCAGTGGAAAAGGCCTCAAATTAGTTGAAACTGATGTCATACGATCACTTTCATCCAATAATGGGCTATTTCACAATTCGTATTTCGAATTTGGTACTTCTGATACAGCTTCTAATACACGCCATACCCATGCTCATGCATATTAACAGTGCGCAAGCACCCTGGTCTAAATTAGCGATACTTGTGTGTTTCATTTCTAAAAACGACCTTAATACTTGCGGACTCCTTTCACCACCGAAGATCTTAAGCCTATTGATAATTATCTAACAATTGCCTTCCACACCATCTTGGGCTGAGATTTTGTTGGTTACGACTAAATGGACTCTTTCGATTATAGATGTAGTCGGATGGAAAAGGAAAACATTCTATTACTTTCATCTTGTAGCTGAAAATTCCCTCTTAAAGCACTGACATAAAAAAGATATACTCTTTCAAATAACGGAAAAATAAGGGGTAATTCCCTCCACTATGCTGATGTGAAGAGCTTCTCATAGCAATCTCAAGTATATCCAACTATATATGTAATTATTGAAGTTTTATACACCCCTTTCCTCCCCAGGAAAATAGTGCACCAAGCTTTTCCATATGTAAGCATAATTTATTTTCATATATAATACATATTAAAACAATATTAAGAGATTCATTTCATCTTTTTAGCTCTTTTGATTGCATTAATTATGTTTATTTGTGTTTACTTAGCATTATTGTATTCTATGATAAAACTCGAAAAAATTAATTATTCTTTCAAATGAAAATGACATATGTTAAAACTTAAAACTAAACAAGAGCTAGGAGCTCATATGGCACTTGTGACGAGGTCGGAAGAGCCAAGAGCTTATATGGTATGAGCTCTAACAAAATTCTAAGAATCAATAGATTGCTTTAAAAGGAAAATCAGAGGCTTAAGGGCGGTCGGGATTTAAAATAAGAGCTCTGGGTCACGAGGTCCTTTTAAATATATAAATTCATTAAGATCCGATCACCCACTCGTAAGTTAAAAATACCCCAATTTTCTAATTTTTCCTGTCCCTTCAGCCCCCCAGATGGTCAATTCGGGGAAAACAACTTTATAAAGTCAATTTGAGCAGCTCCCTGACAAGCCTACCAATTTTCATCGTCCTAGCACGTCCAAAAGCACCAAACTGGCCAAAGCACTGAACCCCGCGACCTAACTCCACCAAAGAGAGCAGATCCAGTCGGATTACGTCAATCACGTATCTACGATATTTATAAGCGTTTTCCAAGATTTCCGGTCTCCCCCTCCAACTCCCCCCAGTGTCAAAAGATCTGCTCGGAATTTGAAATAAGAGCTCTGAGACATGAATTCCTTTTAAATATCAAATTTCATTAAGATCCTGTCACCCATTCTTAAGTTAAAAATACCTCAGTTTTTCTGATTTTTCCAAATTAACAAACCCCAGCTCACTCAAAGAGAACGGATCGGTACCAATTATGTCAATCTCGTATCTATAGCTTGTGCTTATTCTTCCCATCAAGTTTCATACCGATCTCTCCACTCTAAGGGTTTTCCAAGATTTCCGGTTTCCAAGATTTATGTTTTCCCCCTCCAACCCTCTATGTCTGCGGATCATATTTGAATTGAAAATGAAGCACCTGAGACATAAGATCCTTCCATATATCAAGTTTCATTAAGATCCGATCACTCATTCCTAAGATACCTCGATTTCGACGTTTTCCAAGAATTCTGGTTTCCCCCTCCAACTCCCTTCAATATCACCGGATCTGGCGCAATGAGAGATTTAAAATGAAAGTTCTAAAGCACAAGATCCTTCTAGATATCAAATTTCATTAAGATCTGATCAACCGTTCGTAAGTTACAAATACCTCATTTTTTCTAATTTTTCCGAATTACTCCCCCCTAACTCCACCAAACAGAGCGGATCCGGTCCGGTTATGTCAGTCACCTATCTTGGACTTGTACTTATTCTTTCCACAAAGTTTTATCCTGATCTCTCCGCTTTAAGCGTTTTCAAATATTCCCCCCTCCCCCTAATGACACCGGATTCAGTCGGGGTTTAAAATAAGAGATCTGAGTTTCTTGGTCCTTCTAAATGTGAAATTTTATTAAGATACGATCTCTTATTCGTAAGTAAAAAATACCTCATTTTTTCTATTTTTTTAGAATTACCCCCCCCCCCCCCCCCACAACTCCCCCAAAGAGAGCAGATCCGTTCCGGTTATGTGAATCCCGTATCTAGGAATTGTGCTTATTTTCCCCACCAAGTTTCATCCTGATCCTCCACTCTAAGCGTTTTCCAAGATTTTAGGTTCCGAACCCCCAACTTCCCCTTCACCGGATCCGGTCGGGATTTAAAATAAGAGTTCTGAGACACAATATCCTTCTAAAAATTAAATTTCATTAAGATTCGATCTCTCCTTCCTAAGTTAAAAATACCTGATTTTTTTAATTTTTCAGAATTAACCTTCCTCCCCCAACTTCCTCAAAGAGAGCGGATCCGTTCTGGTTAATTCAATCACGTATCTAGGACTTAAAATTATTTTTACCACCAAGTTTCATCCCAATCCCTCTACTCTAAGCGTTTTCCAAGATTTTATGTCCTCCCAACTCCCCTCAATGTCACCGGATCCAATCGGAATTTAAAATAAGAGCTCTGAGACACGATACCCTTCCAAAAATCAAATTTCATTAAGATCCGATCACTCCTTCGTAAGTTAAAAATACCTTATTTTTCTAATTTTTCAGAATTAGCCCTTCCCCAACTTCCCCAAAGAGAGCGGATCCATTCCGGTTATGTCAATCACCCATCTAGGACTTCTGCTTATTTTTCCCACCAGGTTTCATCCCGATCCCTCCATTCTAAGCGTTTTCCGAGATTTTTAGGCTCCCCCTAACTCCCCCCAATGTCACCGGATCTAGTCGGGATTTGAAACAAGAGCTCTGAGACACGATATCCTTCCAAACATCGAATTTCATTAAGATCCCATCACCCGTTGGTAAGTTAAAAATACTTCATTTTTCTGTTTTTCCGAATTAACCACCCCCCCCCCCCTCCCAGATGGTCAAATCGTGAAAACGACTATTTCTAATTTAATCTGGTCCGGTTCCTGATACGCCTGCCAAATTTCATCGTCTTAGCTTACCTGGAAGTGCCTAAAGTAGCAAAACCGGGACAGACAGACAGACCGACCGACAGAATTTGCGATCGCTATATGTCACCTGGTTAATACCAAGCGCCATAAAAAATTATAGCTGTAAGGGGTCTACCACACCCATAAAATGAGCACCACCAAAATAAATTAAAGTGCGCAAATCTGCTGTACCATCCCCCCTTCCCGCACAAAGATATACTCAAAAAAGGTTTTTGAAATTACTAGAGCTGCACAGTAACAAATACCCAAAAAAGTTAAATAAGCAGGACACCTTTTGAAGAAATCAAAAACAAACGATGCAGGGTCAGACATGACTTTTCGGGGACTCTTCAACTTCCTGGGTGTTGCTGTTTTTTCAATTCTATTAATTGCAGTACGTAGAGCATTACTAGCTTCAAAGCTCTGGGATGGACTTCTTGCTTGTATTTGAGACATGCAAGTTCCAACTAGCATCATGCATAATAAAGCAAAAGCAAAGAATCCCTGCATATCCTAAAATACAGATTATCAATCATTCTTTGGAGCAGAGAAGCCGATGAGCAGTTTGAGATTACAAGCACGTTCATATATACTACTAGTACTAATACTACTTACCTGGGACGCTCAAATCATCTGCATAATCTAAGTTAGGAGTGTTTTATATTCTCACCCGTTTTGGCTTTCTCCTATAGCTTTTCCTGTGTTCGTTAAGACAAAGCCCAGTAAAACCATCCATATAAACAGGGATAGAAACATCTCTGTTTAATCAACACCAAGCCAACTACTAACTTTGCTTGCTACCTCAATCGCGATAATGTTATTCTCGCATATTTACTTACATGGAATACCCAGCAAGGACACAATGGTATTCAATACTGAAGTACTTATGTTTTTTGATTTTATTGCTTTAACAAAGGTGATCAGTAAGAGGGCAAAACCAAAAAATCACAAACCCTGTGACTAAAAAACCAGAAAAACTTAATCTGGGCGATAATAACGCCCAATATACACAGATATTCTTAATTTTATGCCTCTCAAGGTTCATGAATTGCTTCGTTCCCACACCAGGTTCAGCTCTAGCGGGGGCTGAAAACAATTAATTTATAAAATACAAAAGTGTTTGTATATTCCAACCAACCACTAATCTTCAGCCTTAGTTCTGCCCTAAGATCGATGTTTAACCCTCTATCAACAAGTGAAATGAATCATTTTTATACAATTCTGAAAAAGTTATGCATGTCCACTGGACTTGTAGTTAAGCGAGCGACTGAGATTTTGTCATACACTCTGAGTTTTACCTATTGGGGAAAAGCCCATCAGAATCCCAGCAGGGCGACTTAGATTTTTTAGTTGACTCGAACGACAATGTCGACTGGACTTGTAGATAAGTGTGCGAGTGAAATTTTTCAAACACTTTGAGTTTTGCCTATAGGGCTCACTGGAGTCCTAGTGAGTTGACCGAGATTTTAGGTTGAAAAATTATGGCCAACAAGTCGCCTGGACTCGCTGATCAACGGACGGACTAGAATTTTTATACTGTATGTGCTTTGCCTACTTGGGGAGCTCAGTAGGATCCATAGACGGATGACCAAGATTTGGGGTTGAAACATAACCGACAATGTCCAACTCGACTTGGAGGCAAACGGGCGACTTAGATTTTACGTACTGTTTGGGCTTGGATTAAATTAGTCACTTATTTCAATCTGACTTTTCTTATTTTAGCCTCTGCAAAATTATTGATTTTTTCGTCCCAATGGATTACTTCTTGCCAATGGATTGCCAGAGTTGACCCAGCTCTAAATGAGTACCTGGAGAAATCTGAGGAAGGTAAGCAGGAAGGGTGTGTGAAAGCACAGGATGGTTGGCCCCCAACCCCCCATTGCACTTCCTGGCTGAAGGGCCATGAAACGGAGATCAGCACCACCGGTTTGGACCTTTAGGGTCTAGTGCCGTCTTACTTACTTACTTACTTACTTACTTTTTAATCACTTTTGGCTTCAAATTCAATTTAATATTGCTTAAATTCGTCTACTTACTTTTATTTTCACGGAATGGAGATGAAGATATGAGAAAAACGAAAATTTTGGACTCAATTTGCTTATACTTAATACAACTGCACCCTTCGCTTTATTTTGATAAAAATATAATTTCAAAATCGCCAAATGATTAGAACTGCTAGGTTATTTGTTTGAAATTTTGCACCCATAAAATTGCTGCACCCGAGGCAAGTGCCACTCCTGTCCTCCCTAAAACCGTCTCTGTATTAGCAACAGTTCGGAATAGTAGCAGTAGTCGCAAGTAGTAATAGTAGTTAAAAGTATTAGTAGTAGTTGCAAATAGTAGGAGTAGTCAGCAGCAGCAGTATTGGTTGTCGCAAGCAGTAGTAGTAGTGCTCGTAAGCAGTAGCAACAGTCGCAAGTAGTAATAATAGTTGCAAGTAATCGCTGTGGCATATAGTCAAACACGCATCAAGTTACAGTCGCATGTAGCCGTAGTAACATGCCGTCGCGGTCACAATTAAGCACTCACAAGTAGTCACAATCGTAGTTGCAGCAGCAGTACAGTAGCAGTAGTAGAGTAGTAGTGGTTGAAATAGTATTAGCTTTGAAATCTCTGAGGCCCTCTTGCCCTGAGCTCGCTGAGCCCTTAGAGCACAAGAAGGTAAATTATGCAATTTACTAGTTGTTTTCACATAGGATTTAACAGTGGGAATGTTTGAACCTGAGTGGGCTCTTGAACTAAATCAAAAGAAACTAAATTCATACAAGTTATCAAAAGGGCGTCTTTGTAATATCTTTGGAATATCTTATTATCTCAAAAGTAGAGTTATTGGACCTTTCGACTATTTTGAACAAAATAGCTATCTCAAAATTTTGATCAGTGTTGAAGGTGAGAGGCATCTAAAAAGTGAGTGGGTTTATTTTCCTTCAATCATTTTTTACTTCTAAAAAGGATTCTAGAGCTTTCAGTTTCTAATCGAATGGCCTCTCTCCGAAGTTTCTACAATAACGAAGTAACCTCATGAAAAGAAAAATACATGAACCCACTCCATGTTTTACTTAGATAGCGCTATTGTGCTGCCTTTGACAATTTAGGGCCTAATAGTGATAGATAGATAGATATAGATAATTTTTTATTTGCAACAATTAAATAAATAAATATGACAAACCAGTGCACATGCCTGGTAGCATACTTTAGCACTGATAATGTTACAATGCTACATTCACTACGAAAATAAAAACTAGCACTGACAAAATAAAAATAAATCAAGCCAAAGTAAATAAAAGCCAACAGCATCAGAATAAATATACAAAAAAAATAAACAAAAAATAATTCCCCGCAACATATTAAACACAAATCACCTAATCATTGTTACTTAATTAAATATTTGAAAACCCATCATAACTTACATATAAATCCGTGAGTGAGTTGAAAATGATTAGCCTCAAGATAACGACCAGAGTTGTAAAAAAAGAGAAACTTAAACTTGCAACAGATCCTGGCCTTAATGGAAGACTAGAGTAAAAAATTCATGTATCTTAGGAATTTTGAGGAGTTTTTCTATTAGAAAAGCAATGCTCCTAAATTTTCCAATTATTTACAAAAATATTATGCTAATTACAAATGTAATCATAAACTGTAAATTACTGTTTTCAAATAGAATAGTATTTTTTTATATTACCGAAATTCAAACTAAATAAAAAGAAAAAACTGCGGGTTAAAATGAAAGACTTGAGTTAAAAATTTGTCTAATTTAGTTAATTGTGAGAAATTTTCAAGAAATTTTTTTTCTGATTTTTGCATTTTTTTTTTAAAGATTCAAAATCAGTGGAGTGGTTATGGACCATATCCAAGATTTATCTTTGGGATGTAACCGAAAGAATACTTTTTCAGAGGGAGGACGCGGGATAACTTCTTAAACTCCATTTTAAGACCCACCATAATTGGCTGGTCTTAGAAATGTCGGAAAAATATTTTTTGAATTTTCATCTGGAGAATAGTCTTTATTATCTGTATTGTTTTTACCCTCTCAATGAACTTGAGATTTTTTAGGGGGGAGGAGGCAGGTGGTAGTGAAATTCAGATATTAGTCATTTATTTCTATCTGCAGATTTTAGTAGATATATGCAGATAAAGTATGACAGATTGCCAAAGATTGTCCGTTTTGGCCAACTGTGTAAGACTAAACGGAAAGCAGGTTGTCCACGATTGGGGTGGGAAGATGTCACAAAGAAAGATTTGAGAGAAATGGAGACTTCCTGACAGGGTGTAAGGAGGGAGCCTTTGAATAGATTGGGAGGGAGGAGAATTGAAACTCAGTTTAAACTTCAATTTCGGTACACAAACGATGAAACTTGAATAGATGTCCCCACAAGTCCCCGAATGTCTTTTAAATGATTTGTCGGGTTCTAAATTTAATAGTATTTGGAGTTTTATTTCTATTTCCTAGTTCCAACATGCTAAGATTTGAGGAAGAATTCAATTTGAAATCAATTTCCAAGGGTCCTTTTTTGGCGCTTAGTTATTTATCTTTTGTCACAGGCGTTGGAAAATTTTAAATCATACAGATTTACCTTTTTTTTTTGCAAAAAGGCGGGAAAAATTCGCGCAAAAGTGCTCCGGTCTTCTGAAGAAATTAAATAAAAAAACAATTTTTTTTAACTGAAAGTAAGGAGTGACATTAAAACTTAAAACGAACAGAAATTACTTCGTATTATGAAAGGGGCTGCTCCCTCCTCAACGCCCCGCTCATTACGCTAAATTTCGACTCTTCTCTCAACTCTACTTTTTAAAACAGTAAAAAACTTTAGCGTAAAGAGCGGGGCGTTGATGAGGAAGCAGCCCCTTTCATATACGAAGTAATTTCTGTTCGTTTTAAGTTTTAATGTCGCTCCTTACTTTCAATTAAAAAAACTTGTTTTTTTTATTTAATTTCTGAACGTTTTTGAATCAATGCATGTTTTGATTTTGGCTCTTCGCAGAGGAATAATTAAAATGAAATTTACATATTATTTTTTGGCTAAATGGCTTTCTCATAATTTTGATCGAATGATTTTGAGAAAAAAAGAGCGGGGGAGGAAGCCTAGCTGCCCTCCGATTTTTTGGCTAGTTAAAAAGGCAACTAGAACTTTTAATTTTATACGAATCTTTTTATTAGTAAAAGATTTACGTAACTTATAAATTAGATTACGTAAAGAACTTTTGTATTCTCATGTTTTTATTACATATATGAGGGGGTTTGCCTCCTCGTCAGCACCTCGCTCTTTACACTAAGCTTAAATTTTGTCCCAATTCATTAAGAATGACCCCTGAATCACAAAAGCCGTAGAATAAATAGTTGAAATTACTAAAAATACTTTAACGTAAAGAGCGAGGTATTAGGAGGAAATGAGCCCCTCATATGGGTAATAATTGCTGTTTGTTTTAAGTTTTAATGCTGTTCCTTACTTCCAGCTGAAAAAACGTTTTCATATTTATTTTTTCATTATTTTTTTAAATAATGCTAGTAAATCCTGCGCTCCCTTCATGGAAATTTTCTTCCCCCATGACAAATTCTCAATGGAAAGTTTTCCCAGCATATCCCCCTCTTCTCAAACCCTCCCCCCAACCAAAAAAATCCTCCTGAAAACGCCTGTACACTTCCCAATAACCATTACTATATGTAAGCACTGGTCAAAGTTCGTATTTTGTTGCCCCTCCCACGGGGACTGTGAGGGAGTAAGTCGTCCCCAATGACATAATTATAAGGTTTTTCGACTACGTTGAATAAAATGGCTATCTCATAATTTTGATCCGTTGACTTTGGGAAAATGATTAGCGTGGGAGGGGGCCTAGGTGCCCTCCAATTTTTTTGGTCACTTAAAAAGGGCACTAGAACTTTTCATTTCCGTTAGAGTGAACCCTCTTGCAATATTCTAGGACAACTGGGTCGATACGATCATCCCTGGGAAAAAAAAACAAACAAACAAATAAACACGCATCCGTGGTCTGCCTTCTGGCAAAAAATACAAAATTACACATTTTTGTAGATAGGAGCTTGAAACTTCTACAGTAGGGTTCTCTGATACGCTGAACCGGATGGTGTGATTTTTGTTAAGATTCTATGACTTTTAGGGGGTATTTTCCCCTATTTTCTAAAATAACACAAATTTTTTCAGGCTCGTAACTTTTGATGGGTAAGACTAAACTTGATGAAACTTATATACTTAAAATCAGCATTAAAATGCAATTCTTTTAATGTAGCTATTGGCATCAAAATTCCATTTTTTAGAGTTTTGGCTACTATTGAGCCGCTGACATGCCTACCAATTTTCATCGTCCTAGCACGTCCAGAAGCACCGAAATCGCCAAAGCACTGGACCCCCTAACTCCCCCAAAGAGAGTAGATCCAGTCCGGTTACGTCAATCACGTATCAACGACGTTTGCTTATTCTACCCACCAAGTTTCATCCCGATCTCTCCACTCTAAGCGTTTTCCAAGATTTCCGGTTTCCCCATCCAACTCCCCCAAACGTCACCAAATCTGTTTGGAATTTAACACAAGAGCTCTGAGACATGAATTCCTTCTAAATACCAAATTTAATTAAGATCCGGTCACCCGTTCTTAATTTAAAATTACCTCACTTATTTCTATTTTTTCCGAACTGACACCCCCCCCCCCAACTCTTCCAAAGAGAGCGGGATTCAGTCCGGTTATGTTAATCACGTATCTAGGACTTGTGCTTATTCTTCCCATCAAGTTTCATCCCGATCCGTCCGCTCTAAGCGTTTTCCAAGTTTTCCCGTTTCTCCCTCCAACTCCCCCAATATCACCAGATACGGTCGGGATTGAAAATAAAAGCTCTAAGACATGTGATCCTTCTAAAGATCAAATTTCATTAAGATCCGATCACCCATTCGTAAGTTGAAAATACCTCTAATTTTTTTCAATGTTTCCTCTCCCTCCAGCCCCCCAGATGGTCGAATCGGGGAAACGACTTTTATCAACTCAATTTGTCTAGGTCCCTGACACGCCTACCAATTTTAATCGTCCTAGCACCTCCAGAAGCACCGAACTCGCCAAAGCATTGGACCCCCCCCCCCCCAACTCCTCCGAAGAGAGGGATCCGTTCCAATTATGTCAATCACAAATCTAGAACTTGTGCTTATTCTTCCCATCAAGTTTCATCCCGATCTCTCCACTCTAAAGGTTTTCCAATATTTCCAGTTTCCAAGATTTCTGTTTCCCCCCTCCAACCCCCCATTTATTAATTAATGAATTTTATTTTTCACCCACAAGATACATAAAGTAAATATGATTGAGTAAGAATAAATATAAAAAAAACACAAAGAGAAAAACAAATACACACACATAGTCAACGAAAAAAACGGATAAGACGGTGGTGAGGGGATAGGCGCGCAGAAGCTGCACTGGAGAGTTTTCTGTGAAGAATCTCCAACTTTAAAGTTATATCAGGAACTGAAAATTTTCTAACCAGAGTCTGGTTTTTTGTCCAAGGTGGAAGATACAGAAGAAACTTGCAAAATTTGAAATAATTTATCCGAATTCTTTTTAAATTACCATTATTAAGAAGTGGGAAAAGACCTGAAGCATAAAGGACAAAATGATCCCAAAAAATAGAATAAAGTTTGGCCAGCGCACGTCTATTACGTTTCCCTCTGTTTGCAACAAGTTCTGCATAACCAATCTGAATAACCAACTCTGCCAAAATGACGCAAGCTCGAAAGATTGTTAGTAATAGAGATACCAAGTCAACAAATACAATCAACAAAAGGGATAGTGAAGTTATTACAATGAAGGGGAGTTGCAGTAGTACAGTTATAGGGAAGAAAATCACATTTAGCTATATTAAGTGAAAGGCTAATATAAGAGAAATCATCAGAAACCATAGAAACGATCCGGGAAAGACCTTTTTTTTTAACGACTAATCAGAAGCAAGTCGTCAGTATGTGACGACCCAGCTCTAAATGAGTACCTGGAGAAATCTGGGGAAGGTAAGCAGGAAGAATGTGTGAAAGCACAGGATGGTTGGCCCCTAGCCCCCCATTGCACTTCCTGGCTGAAGGGCCATGAAACGGAGATCAGCACCGCCGGTTTGGACCTTAAGTGTCTAGTGCCGTCAGAAGCAAGTCGTCAGCATACGCAAGATAAGAAACCGCAAGACCAGAAAGGTATGTACCTGAAATCTTAGCCAGCACACTAGAAATACAAATCTTAAAAAGCGTAGGGGACAGAACACCACCCTAACTCCTTTTCGTATTCTTATAATAGTGTCTGGTGCAGATCTTAATTGAAGAAAAGAGTTTGAATACCAAAACCTAAGAAGCATTATAACAGAGAGATTGACCCCAGAATTATACAAGGAAAAAAGGAGCAGACTATGGATCACACTATCAAACGTTTTCGAAAGATTCAAAGCACAAATATAAAGACAATTTCCCTTGGAAGAATTATCAGCCACTAGAGAAGACAGATGTCCCCAGATCCGATTCGAATTGAAAACGGAGCATCTGAGACATAAGATCCTTCTATATATCAAGGTTCATTAAGAACTGATCACCCATTCATGAGACAAAGATACCTCAATTTTCACGTTTTCCGAGAATTCCCCAACTCCCCCCAATGATACCGGATCTGATCGGGATTTAAAATGAGAGCTTTAAAGCACACGATCCTTCTAAATACCAAATTTAATTAAGATCTGATCACCCGTTCGTAGGTTACAAGTACCTCATTTTTTCTAATTTTTCCGAATTAATCCCCCCCCCCAACTCCCCCAAAGAGAGCGGATCCGGTCTAGTTATGTCAGTCACGTATCTTGGACTTGTGCTTATTCTTCCCACAACGTTTCATCCTGATCTCTTCATCCTGATCTTTCCGCTTTATTTGTTTTCCGAGATTTCCGGCCCCCCCAACTCCCCCCAATGACACTGGATCTGGTCGGGATTTAAAACAAGAGATCTCAGTTACAAGATCCAGTTTCAGTTTCAGTTCAGTTTCAGATCCGATCAATCCTTCGTAAGTTAAAAATACCTCATTTTTTCTATTTTTTCAGAATTAACCCTCCCCCCTTCAACTCCCCCAAAGAGAGCGGCTCCGTTCCAGTTATATCAATCACGTATCTAGGACTTCTGCTTATTTTTCACACCAAGTTTCATCCCGATCCCTCCGCTCTAAGCGTTTTCCAAAGTTTTAGCCCCCCCTACTCCTCCCAATGTCACTGGATTCGGTCGGAATTTCAAACAAGAGATCTGAGTTACAAGGTCCTTCTAAATATCAAACTTTATTATGATCCGATTACCCATTCGTAAGTTAAAAATACTTCTGTTTTTCTAATTTTTATGAATTAATCGTCCCCCACTCCCCCCAGATGGTCGAATCGAGGAAACGACTATTTCTAATTTAATCTGGTCTAATTTCTGATACGCCTGCCAAATTTCATCTTCCTAGCTTATCTGGAAGTGCCTAAACTAGCAAAACCGGGACAGACAGACCGACAGACCGACAGAATTTGCGATCGCTATATGCCACTTGGTAAATACCAAGTGCCATAAAAAGCACTAAGTCTATCTTTGTGTAGTGGTGTATTCATTTCCACTTTTGATAAGTCTTAAAGCAAGAGAATCTAACCTTGGACTGATAGATTTTAGGAAGTAAAATCACCTTAAATATCAGGAAAAAAATTGACCTGAGCAAATGTTAAAAAAACAGGAAGAATAGAACATTTTTCAATTTTGCTCTTAAGTAGGCTCACAATTTTACTTGATGATAAGGTTTCAAAGGCAGTATATCTGGAACAATATTAATTTGACCATATTCTAAAGTGTAATGGGCCCCTATTTTTCTCGCTTTCCTTATAATAATAATTTATTAAACCCTGTTTACACACATAAAATGTAATTAGAGGAGTACAAAAATACACAAAATAAAATAAAAATAGAAACAATAAACGAGGAAAAACTCAGAAAAAACAAACAACATCTCAGCTACTTAAGCAACACAATTAAGCTAAACAGTTAAGTGGAAAGTCGACAATATTTTCTCGACGCTTGTGGAACAAATCCAAAAGCTGGTCCATTTTTGAGGAAATATCAATTTTCTAAGCCTTTCTGTCAACGCCGAGATAACGAGTGTTTTAGTACTTTTAACATTTGGTCCAAATGGGTGACCTAAATAATTCAGAGAGGACGATGCAGAAATAGTTTCTGGACCAACATTGACCAACATTGATAGTAACGAAGGTTGTTGAGACGAACCTTAGACGAGAAGCTCAGTTTTAGAGGATACAGCTTAAAGCCCAATCTAACTAAGACCAGAGCAAACTGTATGAACTGTATTTTGGAGAACCTGAAGATCATCAAACTGTAGTAAGGAACGACCCGGCTCAATAGTAACCAAAACTCTAAAAAACGGAATTTTGATACCAATAGCTACATCAAAAGAATTGCATTTTAATGCTGATTTCAAATATATAAGTTTCATCAAGTTTAGTATTATCCATGAAAAGTTAAGACCCTGAGAAAATTTGCCCTATTTTAGAAAATAGAGGGAAACACCCCCTAAAAGTCATAGAATCCTAACAAAAATTACACCATCAGATTCAGCGTATCAGAGAACCCAATTGTAGAAGTATCAAGCTCCTATCTACAAAGAAGTGGAATTTTGTATTTTTTGCCAGAAGGCAGATTACGGTTGCGTGTTAATTTTTTTTTTTCATAGGAGTGATCGTATCGACCCAGTGGTCCTAGAATATTGCGAGAGGGCTCATTTTAACGGAAATGGAAAGTTCTAGTGACCTTTTTAAGTGACAAAAAAAATTGGAGGGCACATAGGCCCCCTCCCACGCTAATTATTTTTCCAAAGTCACCGGACCAAATTCTGAGATAGCTATTTTATTCAATGTAGTCGAAAAATCTTGTAACTATGTCTTTGGGGACAGCTTACTCCCTCACAGTCCCCGTGGAAGGGGCTACAAGTTACAAACTTTGACCAGTGCTTACATATAGTAATGGTTATATAGTAAAGTGTACAAACGTTTTCAGGGGGATATTTTAGTTGGGGGAGGGGTTGAAAAGAGGGGTATATGTTCGAGTAACTTTCCGTGGAGAAATTTGTCACGGGAGAAAAAAATTTCCATGAAGGGAGCGCAGGATTTTCTAGCATTATTAAAAAAACAATGAAAAATAAATGTGAAGAACCATTTTCAACTGAAAGTAAGGAGCAACATTAAAACCTAAAACGAACAGAAATTATTACGCATATGAGGGGCTCACCTCCTCCTAATACGTCGCTCTTTACGCCAAAGTATTTTTAGCAATTTCAACTATTTATTCTACGGCTTTTGTGATTCAGGGGTCATTCTTAAGGAATTGGGACACAATTTTAGCTTTAGTGTAAAGAGCGAGGTACTACCCCCTCTTATACGTAATAAAAACATGAAAATACAGAAGTTCGCTACGTAAGCTAATTCATAAGTTATGTATATCTTTTACTAATAAAAACGTTCGTAAAAAATTAAAAGTACTAGTTGCCTTTTTAAGTAACCAAAAAATTGGAGGACAACTAGGCCTCCTCCCTCGCTCCTTTTTTCTCAAAATCATTCGATCAAAACTATGAGAAAGCCATTTAGCCAAAAAAGTAAATATGCAAATTTCGTTTTAATTATTCATCTGCGGAGAGCCAAAATCAAAGCATTCATTGATTCAAAAATGTTCAGAAATTAAATAAAAAAACAAGCTTTTTTAACTGAAAGTAAGGAGCGACAATAAAACTTAAAACGAACAGAATTTACTTCGTATATGAAAGGGGCTGCTTCCTCATCAACACCCCGATCTTTACGATAAAGTTTATTACTGTTTTAAAAAGTAGAGTGGAGACAAAGAGTCAAACTTTAGCGTAAAGAGCGGGGTGTTGATGAGGAAGCAGCCCCTTTCATATACGAAGTAATTTCTGTTCGTTTTAAGTTTTATTGTCGCTCCTTACTTTCAGTTAAAAAAACTTTTTTTTTTTATTTAATCTGATAATAGAAGGATATCGCCTGCGTAACAGAGGTGGCTGACATCAACATGGGGCTCAATTAGAAATGGAGGAATATTTTTAGTAACGGTTCTGACATTTCCATAAGAGACGGCAGAGAAAAGGGTTTATTCTACTCCTCAATAGAGAAAAAAATTGCATATGAATGGATAATAGAATAGAATGCCTTTGAAATGTCGATTGCACAGACATACAGGTCCTTTTCCAGCATCCTATAGCGGTCTAAAATAGCCAAAAAAGTTGCGTGTGCATTTTGCACACCCAAGTCTTCGCGAAATCCAAAATGGTTGTCCCCATGGTTGCACTTTGTGCTTTTCTCTTCGAAGATCAGCTTTTCAAAAAAGCTTAGCAATTGTGGAGCAAATAGTAATTGGTCTGTACGATTCACAAACCTTTGAGTTTTGCCCTTCTTTAAGACACATGTAACATGACCTTCGGAAAGAGCAGCTGTAATATATTGCTGAGAAATACACGCCTGAAATAATAGTGACAAATACTGTATAAGAAGTGGGGTAGGGCTTAGGGGGTGCTCACTTTGCACCCCATTGTATCCTTGGGCTTTAACAGATTTCATTAGACGAAATTGGGTCTGGACAGCAGAAGATGTAACAATGACAAAGTTCCTCCGGTGATCAGGTTTTGACATATTGTGGAGGAGGGTTTTATATGTAGCTTCAATTGGAGGAGGATCACCCCTGGAAATTGAAGAAAAATATCTTTCCCATGAAGCGACATCGATAGGGTTAGATTGCGAGGAGGAGCTTGATGCCAGCTTTGAAACTCTCCTCCAAAACTGCTGGGGGTTGTTTTCTGTATCATGTGTTGCCGTTTGAACTTGTCTATTTTTTCAACTGCAGAGAACTCTTCGGAACTCACCTTTGGTTAACTTGACAATTGAAAAAAATAACACCCGAGCGATGACGATAAGAGTCGGCCCAAATCTAAAACCAAAACTAATGACGGTGCTTGGTAGATACCAAGGTGCAACTCATCATCTTCTTTCCAACCATGTTTCTATGTCCCTATTTTGACCCTTGTTGAAGGTACAGATACAGAAGAGGCGATGCGTCAACTCAGCTAGAAAGCAACCAAGGTCCAATGAGTTCCCTTTCAACGAAGTAGACAGAAGATGGAAGGGGATTTTAATTTTCGTCAGCAATCAAGCGTGAACTGAAACGAGGATACATCTGTGTGATCCCATGATACTTTTGTAAACCAACTGTGTCTTGTTTTATTTTGCGAAGGGGACCTGTAAATGTTCAGCTGGAGGTGTAGATGGTCACTTTTGTTACAAACGAGTGTGTGTTAATAAAAAAAAATTATCTGCTCAAAGTAAAGAGCCAATTTGACCCTTAAAATGAGTAACAGTTTTAAAGCTACTTAATAAGTTATAATTTTCCTCAAATTATAGGGGGGAGGAATTGCCTCTACTTTGCCCTCCCCCCTCAATGATGTCACTGCAAATAATGTCTTATTTTCATTCATCATGATTCACTGTAATTCAAATTTGGCGTTCTCCGGATGTAGATAACTTACAAAAAACCGATTTAAGCATAACTCTGGCGCAAACAATCTTGACTTAGACAATCAGGTCAGTTTATAGAGTGCAACGTAAAAACCTAAATTCTGGACCATTACTTGAGAATCCAGAACTATTGGATCCCCTTGCTATGCCCCACAGCTGAATGTGAATCCTCGGTCAACGAAGTGTGTCGTGATAAATGACTACTCTTATGAAGGGAAGGGGATATTCATTCCCCCTCCCAAGCCTCGAGCCTTATTATTTGTCTTTTTTAGTTTAATATTTTCCTTATATACATTGAAGTATTTTAAATTGGGCCTCCTATTTATGTTCCCTCCAGGCCGAAATTAGCTGTCCTAGCTAAGTTGTTAGTACGCTGGTTTGAGAATTCTTTGTTCAAGGGGCACAGACTCGATGCCTGTCATAACCAGTTATTTAATTTAGGACGGGGGTCAGTGGCGTGACTATGTAAGCTCAGCCAGAGTCAATCCAGGTCTAAATGGGTACCTGGAGAAATCTGGGGAAGGTAATCAGGAAGGGTGTGCGAAAGCACAGAATGGTTGGCCCCCAACCCTCCATTGCAGTTCCTGAGGGAAGGGCCACGAAACGGAGATCAGAACCGCCGGTTTGAACATCGAGGGTCTAGTGCAGTCATACTTACTTTACTTACTTTACAGGCCGAAATTAATTTCCTGTCCACTTGCTTGCTAAGTTTTTCGAGCATAGCTCAACGGTGCAAATGTTTACGCATTATTATACCGAAGTCCAATACATCGCGGTTGCAGCGGTAGCTGCAACCTAATAAAAAGGACCATATACATAAAAGTCCAAATAGAACAGTCCCTATATAAAAGTTCACTATGTATACAAAAAGCCTGCATGTTTCGAACAATTTTACTTTCCATTTCGGAGGTTGGGGTCAAGCTCTAACCCCTTATTTTCTTTCTTTTGAATAACAAGGCTTATAAGAGCTACTGAACAGAAATAAAGAAATGAGCAACTAAGTAATTACTTCACCGTTCTTATTGTAAGAATAAAAAAAAAATGTCAAACTATGATGCTGGCAGTCTTTCCCAAGAGGAACGTGAGGGCAGCTTTGCTAAAGTGTAGGACAGGTAGTGCAAAAAAATAAGCTCACCTAATTTGAGCAGAAAAGTCTGTTTGAACTTGATAGATCTCCTTCTCGCTACTACTAAATCAACTTCATTAATATTAGTGGAAAAGTTGTCCGGACTTGACAGTCTCCTCTATGCGAATTGTTCCTGGAACTATTAAAATGGAAAGGATGTGATGTATTATTGAAGTATGCAAAACTTTCATTGCGCTTAGGGGCTTGATGAAGTTCCGAGAATAATACTTATAAATTAAGATTCAACTAAGCTGAGAGGCATATAAGAAATTACCACTAGTCTTCTTAGTTCTTGAGCTTTTTGAAAGTGATTTGAGTCACATGTTGTCTAGAAATTTAAATTGATTCCAAATTGTTTGCGGTAATGAAAAGTAAGGAAAGAGTGGGACCTGTCTAGTGGAAGATAAAATTAGAATCATAAGGATCTACAATTTGTGGATCCAAAGTAATAAAACATTTATTAGATTATGAGTTACTGTATCGACAATTATCAGCTTTTAGCAGGATTTCAAAGGAAGAGAGAGGAGGATATAAAGATGCGCCAT
Organism: Artemia franciscana; assembly: GCF_032884065.1. NCBI lineage: Eukaryota > Metazoa > Arthropoda > Branchiopoda > Anostraca > Artemiidae > Artemia > Artemia franciscana. Next base: position 17,028,893 of record NC_088871.1, on the reverse strand, counting down.
TCAATATTTCTTAGCAATGAATCAAAAATCAAGAATTTTACGGAGAAAGGGGATGAGTTAGTAAATATAAACAGATTAAGTTTATATTAAATTTTTAAAGAACTTTTTCCTTACCAGTATTGATATTTATGAAATTTTGAAAGTGAGTTACAGACCATTTATATACTTTCGTAAGAACGTATATGTCCCCCAAGGAATCTTAATTTTATCCCTATGCCCTATAAACTTACCATAAAATTTTTTTTTTAGATAAATTCTTGCCCATAAGACTATTTGAGCACCTTGACATCCTGTCCCTCCACGAAATGACATCATCGGAAAAATGTATTTAGAAACGAATTTTCTCCTACGGAAGTTAATAGCGAAGTTGAAACTTACTTAAAAAGAATAAAAATAGTTGCTTTGTAGGTTACGCAACACGCATCTGCAAAACTAGCTCAAATAAACTGACTCGCGGTATTTTTCAATGTCTGCAGAATCCTAGAAACCAGCATTTTGCTGAAAACTCAAGCCTATTCCAAAAAAGTATGCTCTGTTGAGAGCCAAAATTCCATAAGTAGCCTAATGAAAAGAAAGCTGATTTATAAGGCCAAGATTTCAATAACTTTTAATATATAGTTATAGTCCTCTACAAAACACTCAAGCAAGCTTGGCTGACAGTGAAGCGTTAGTTTATAGAGTTCTACCAATTTTAGAAAATATCAAGATGTCACTTTATTTGATTCCTTTTTTATCGATATGTTACGTGCAATCTGCAGAGCAACAATTTTTGTTCGTTTTAAATTCCAACGTCAATTTTTATCCCCACAAGAGAAACTTTCGTTTTCTTAAATAATTTTTTTCTTCACGTTTTATTCAACTGAAAGTAAGGAGCAGCATCAAAAATTAAAACGAATAGAAATTTATTTATATGAGGAGAGTCACCCCCTCCTCAAAACCTCGCTCTTCACGGTAAAGTTTTTTAATATTGAAAAAATTGTTATTGTTCTAATTAAACGGCTCTTGTGTTTTGGGAATCATTCTTAAAGAAATGAGACAAAAAGTCAGAATTAACCATAAAGAGCTCAATACCTCGGTATTGAGGAAGAGGCAAGCTACTTCATTCACGTAATTATTTCTGCTCTTTTTAAGTTTTGATTTTGCTCCTTTTTTCAGTTGAAAAAACATTGTTTTTAAATTAGATTTCTGATTATTTTTAAATAATGTCGGGAAATCCGCCCCCTCCATGGAAACTTCTTTCTTCCCCACGAAAAATACCTCCATGGAAAATCCCTCTCACCTAAAATACCCCCCCCCCTTCGCCAGAAAAATCCCTTAGGCAAGTCCATTCTCGCTGAAAGTTCCCTCGGAAAATTATTTTGCGGAAGGTTCCGACTGAAAAGTTTTTCTTACCACACTTTCATTTGAGAAAGACTTTAATTTCTGATGGTTTCTGGAATCCCCCCCCCCTTGGAGACTATTTCTCACAGCCTCCACCCCTCCCTAGTAGAAAGTTACTCCCGCAGAAAATACCCCTGACGAATTGATTCCGTGGAAAACTTGCCCATGGAAAATTTTTCCAGTGCAAAATCTCCCCCTAAAGAAAGATCCTCTTGACAATTCCAACCCGGAGGAAATTTTCCCTGGATAATTCCCCTTAGCATCTCAACATGTAAAATTGATTTGGCAAAGAGAAAGTTAGACGAATGAAAAGAATTTCGTGCAGGAATTCTGGCGAATTCCCCCAGTGTAAAATATCCCCTGGAAAGTCCATCCTCCAGAAACTTCCTTCCCCATGGAAAATTCTCCCCATGGATAATACCCAGCAAAGGGTTCTCCCCCCCCCCGAAAGTATCTGTACACTTTCCAAAAACAAATGCTATACGTAAACAATGGGTAAATTTCCACTATGCTGTCACAAGGTTCTTCTACAGTTATTGATAAAACAGTGTAATATTTTAAATTTTCCGCCAGTAAACTTAGTTACGGTTGATCTTCTCCATTTTTATGATCTTTTGATTGGGTTATGATTTTTATTTCTTATGATTTATGTCTTATGAGTTTTCTATTGTGAATGTGTTACGTTATGGATCTTATGATTTTGCTATTTGAAAGGTAACAACTACTTATTTTTGTTCAGTGTATAAATTTTCTTCTCTTTTCTCTTTTCCCCCTTATGTTGTACTCTGTGATTTAGGGGATCTGTACCCATTTTGACAGGCTATAAATAAATTGAATTGAATTGAATTATGGTCCAAAATCCGTAACTGGAGGTTTGCAAGAACAGCTCTCGTATATTCCTACTCCAAGCCCCCTTATTAAGCTACGCATTTAAGGTACAAAAACTAATATATCAAATTAGATTATTAGAGGCGTGGTTCTGTTAGTACTGCGTTTGACTTTGAATTAAAGTGTCTTGTGTTTGATTCGCGCTTAGGTGGTTTTTTTTTTCAATCATAATGTTCTTCCTTCGATACGATCGTTTTCAGATAGTTTCACTGTTTTTGTTAATGTGATGCAGTCATTTTTAAAGCTTATCACAGGAGGGTATTTGGTCAAGCATTTTGATTCAAAGGGGAATAGAGGTCATCCAGTTCATGGTTTGCAACGACATTCTGAGTAGATCACTAAATCCATACCCATACGCATGGAATAATTTTGTCAAAATCCTGTGGGGGGAGGGGTAAAATTTGGAGCCAATTTTCCCAAGTCAAATGAAAATGACAGAGATAACTGGAAAACTAGCGGTATAGTAATAAAAAAGGTAAAGATGTACTAAAGAAAACTGACTTGTTTCAGTGGATGCTTGAATTACGCCGGCTTATCTTGGTTTTGACAGCATTTTTGGAGAAACTAAATTTTTTGGAGAAACTGTTAAAAGTGTCCTTAAAAGGTTTACTTTTTCCGTATTAAAACTCCTGAATTGTTTTGTGTTTTTAGTTAAGCTCTAGTTTTCTGTAATTCTACTGGTTATACTGGTGAATAATCACCAGTTGATTTATTTGCATCAATTTTCAAACAGTTCGTGGTAACGAACTGTAGTAAGGAGCGACCCGGCTCAATAGTAACCAAAACTCTAAAAAATTGAATTTTGATATCAATAGCTACATCAAAAGAATCGCATTTTAATGCTGATTTTAAATATATAAGTTTCATCAAGGTTAGTCTTACCCATCAAAAGTTACGAGCCTGAGAAAATTTGCCTTATTTAGGAAAATAGGGGGAAACACCCCCTAAAAGTCGTAGGATCTTAACGAGAATGACACCATCAGATTCAACGTGTCAGAGAACCCTACTGTAGAAGTTTCAAGCTCCTATCTACAAAAATGTGGAATTTTGTATTTTTGGCCAGTAGACAAATCACGGGTGCGTGTTTATTTGTTTGTTTATTTTTTTTTTGTTTTTTTCCCAGGGGTCATCGTATCGACCAAGTGGTCCTAGAATGTCGCAAGAGGGCTCATTCTAACGGAAATGAAAAGTTCTAGTGCCCTTTTTAAGTGATCAAAAAAATTGGAGGGTATCTAGACCCCCTCCCACGCTCATTGTTTTCCCAAAGTCAACGGATCAAAATTTTGAGATAGCCATTTTGTTCAGCATAGTCGAAAATCATAAATAATATGTCTTTGGAGATGACTTACTCCCCCAAAATCCCTGGGGGAGGGGCTGCAAATTACAAACTTTGACCAGTGTTTACATATAGTAATGGTTATTGGAAAGTGTACAGACGTTTTCAGGGGGATTTTATTTTGTTTGGGGGTGGGGCTGAGGAGAGGGGGCTATGTTGGAGGATATTTCCTTGGAGGAATCTGTCATGGGGGAAGAAAAATTCAATGACAAGGGCGCAGGATTCTCTAGCATTACTATAAGAAAACAATGAAAAATAAACATGAAAACGTTTTTTCAAATGAAAGGAAGAAGTAGCATTGAAACTCAAAACGAAGAGAGATTATTACGCATATGAGGGGTTCTAAAAATACTTTAGCATAAAGAGCGAGGTATTCAGGAGGAGATAAATACCTTGCTCTTTATGCTAAAGTATTTTTAGTAATTTCAACTGTTTAATCTACGGCCTTTCTGATTCAGGGGTCATTCTTAAAGAATTGGGACAAAACTTACGATTTAGTGTAAAGAGCGAGGTATTAACGAGGGTACAAACCCCTCGTATACACAATAAAAATATAAGGTTATGAAAGTTTGTTACGTAAGTTAATTCTTAAGTTACGTATATTTTTTACTAATAAAAACGTTCGTTAAAAATTAAAAGTTCTAGTTGCCTTTTTAAGTAACCAAAAAATTGGAGGGCAACTAGGCCTCCTTCTCCACCCCTTATTTCTCAAAATCGTCTGATCAAAACTAAGAGAAAGCCATTTAGCCAAAAAAAGAATTAATATACAAATTTCATTTTAATAATTTATGTGCGGAGAGCCAAAACCAAACATGCATTAATTCAAAAACGTTCAGAAATTAAATAAAAAAAAACTAATTTTTTTAGCTGAAAGTAAGGAGCGACATTAAAACTTAAAACGAACAGAAATTACTCCGTATATGAAATGAGTTGTCCCCTCCGCAATCCCTCGCTCTTTACGCTAAAGTTTGACTCTTTGCCACAATTCTACTTTTTAAAACAACTAAAAGCTTTAGCGTAAAGAGCGAGGGATTGCGGAGGGGACAACTCATTTCATATACGGAGTAATTTCTGTTCGTTTTAAGTTTTAATGTCGCTCCTTACTTTCAGCTAAAAAAATTAGTTTTTTTTATTTAATATTTATATATGTCAGATAGGCTGTGAAGTAATAATTTCTGTTTGTTTTAAGTTTCAACTTTGCTCTTTACTTCCCTCGGAAAAACTTTTTTTTTAATTAATAAACATCAGAGAATACTTCGATCAATGGAAATTGTACAATTAGTTTCGCTTCAGCTAGAAATCCCATAGCAGCCATTTCAGCTTTCTAGAAATGAGGCGTTTCGTATTGTTCATTGAAATGGATTGTCAGGAAAGTACGCCTTAATAAAAAGGATTTCTATTGCTTTTCTATTGCCTTTACTTTGAATAAAAGACACAATTTTAAATAGAAACTACTGATTTGGTATTTTCATCAAGCTTTCTTTAATATCTAAGTTTCTTTCAGAATACGCCTTGTCCATTTGCTGAAATCAGCTCCAGAGTTTGGAATGCATGCTCCAAATTCTAAAATACGTTACAAGTGATTGAAACTAAAAAGCTAAAGAAATAATGATGGTCTTAGAGTATTTGATTATGTCCCTGACCAGAGAGTCACTTCATATGGAAGGGGTGGTAACTAGAAATTTTGAGGGGGTTCATTCAATTGAAAGCTTAAAGTTCTACTAACCTTTTAGAGTCAAACGGGATTGAAAAGCAACCTACAACCATCGCTCCCTTGTAGTTTTTTTTTTGTTCCCTGTAACCTCTAAAGATATCTGATCAATATTTTCAGATAATAATTTTGTTCAAAATATTTCAAAAGTTTTAATTACTATGCCTTTGGGGATAACAAGAACCCCACAGGCCTTGAGGCGAGGGCCATGAATAATCTGATTTGGCAGTTGTTTAAACGCTTATTTGGTAATGGAAAAAGGTCTGAGCAACATCTCAGGAACGGCTAAGGATGTTAAGTTGAAACACAGGAAATTTTGAAGTAAATCAATAGATAATGTATGTGTCCAGGCTGTATATCTTCAGTATCTCACGAATTAGTAAGGGTATTACTTTGAAACTTCCAGGGAGTGTTGGACTATGTCAAAGGAAACTATCTTTATGCAGGCTATCTAAATGACCGATCTTCAACGCCTCAGAAATGGCTTATGTTTTTTTTTGTTTTTTTTTTACAAACCCGCTATAAAAACACAAAGGAAGGAGTGGAGTATATAAGAAATAAGAGAGAAAAAATTGGACATTAAAATCACTCAAAACACTATTCACCAAAAAGAGGCCCAAAGTGCGACTTTGCTGATGCTGATTTACGCTTAGCACAGAGCTCAATACTATCTATATGATGGAAAGGATCCCGAACATGGATTATTTTTCGAAGCACTATACCTAGAAGGAAAATGTAGAAAATATTTACAAAAACCCAAAGTAATTTTCCCAGGACGCAACTCATCTCTTCCTGTCATGAGGAGGAGTACTCGCAACAAACACGTAAAGTGGGGCGCAACACAAGACGATAAAATCTCTCCCAAGATCTTTCCGACAAAATCTATCCTGATTTGGACCAATCGAACCATAACTAGACCGGAAGTTTCCACTATTTGACAACATATTGCCTCTCTTGTCTGACGTAACATACAAGCGAACCGTGCTCCCAGATACATAAACGAATCGACGCAAGAAATAGCAGAAGTACCGATAAGGACAAAAACTGGGTAACGACAGTTAAACACTAAAATTCACACTTCGAACTATTAATTTGCAGACCAATACAAGAAAAGCCATGCAAGAATCCATCAAGATTCGATTGAAGAGCTTTACTCGTTCCACTAGTCAGCAATAAATAGTCAGCGTACGCGAGATACGTTATCTCCACATCCTAAAGAAACGAAGTGGGTAAAAGACCATCCAGAAGATCAGCAATAGTCGATTTAAATATGCTGGGTGATAGCACGCTCCCTTGTCTGACCCTACTTTTTGTTTGAATTGGAGGACTCGGCATCAAATCCTTTTTAGCAACAACAATAGAATTGCAGCACGCCTCGCACATAAGGTAGCCTCGCATATACACTTTTATTAATTCCCTCTTTAATTAAAGAAGCAATTGCTTGGTGATTATTCATATAATCGAAAGCCGTCGAAATATCAAAGGATCTTAAACATAATTCGATGGATATGTTGAAAACCAACACCCTTCGAGAAACCGATTTGATCTGCACTGCAATCTTCAACAGTGGTAATGGGTAATATTAAGAGACATGAACTAAATCAAAAGACACTATGTGTATACAAAATTTCAATATAGCGTCACTGGAATAGCTCAAAAACTGAAAAGGGTGTTAAGTAAAAACTTTCAGAAGATGTTTAACTAAATAAAAACACACTGTTTGCGTCCAAGGGGTATTAGTAGAGTGGCTAAGCTCTAAACGTCCGAAAATTCGTGCATTTTTTCAAGAAAGTATGAAAGCTGGTGGGCACATATTTTTGACTGCATTGAACAATACTGGAACTGGAGGCAAAGAACTCGGTCGCTAAAACGTCGTCAAAATGTCGTAAAACTTGGTGAATTGTCAAATGGGGTTTTAATAGCCTAAGAAAGTCTTGAGATGGGTAAAAATGCTGCTGAGCCCACTCACTTTTATCTTCTTTTATCCTCACTTTTATCCTCAGAGAAAAACTTTTATCCTCATTTTTATTGTGAGGATACTTTTATCGTTGTCTCAATTTTATCCTCAGAGAAACACATTCTAATAAGAACGTTGTCTAAACATCACAAAATGTCGCAAAAATTAAAATAGGGTTTTATTAGTCAAAGAAAGTCTTGAAATGTGTAAAAGATGCTGCTGAAGCCACTGGTCGTCTTACATTTATTCATAGATCATAAGAACATCATCTAAGAGTCATAAAGTATCGCAAAAATTCAACTGGGGTTTTATTAACCCAAGAAAGTCGTGGAATGGGTAAAAATTCTGCTTAACCCACTGGTCGTTTTACTTTTATCCACAGAATATGAGAACGCCGTCTATAATCACTAAATGTCACGAAAACTCAAATGGGATCTTAATAGCCCAAGAAAGTCTTAAAATGGATAAAAAAGTCACCTGGACCCACTGGTCATGTCATTTTTCCTCAGATCATAAGAACTTTGTCTAAAGAAACTCAATCGAAGAAGAGTTCAACGAATTGCTTGTATTAGATAGTTGACGAATTGTTCAGGTAAAAAGACTCGTTTCATCCCGATACCGAAAAGGGGAGAGCAGCACAAGGAATTCGTGATGAACCACTTTGTCTTGAGGAATCAACCACTGGTTGACAAAATCCCTCGAAATAATGTCGAAATATTTCAGAAAAAACAAGGACGTAATGCAAATACACAGATGAAGAGCATTTTAGATGTCTCGAGGAAGAACACCAATCTCTTTTCTAGTCTCTACATTGCTGGCCAATTCAGATCTACTAGCCTGACAAAGTTTTTCGCCCTTAATAATCAGATGTTTCCTCCTTCGCTTTCAACCAAAGGGAACTCCGAAGCAGCCCAAAACCTGATCTCATTCCACTGCTGTTTGAAGATGAAGAAACATGTTCAGAGTTGTCAATATCTATTTAGCTCCACACAACCTCTATGGGTATAGTATGCTCCAATTTATTTAGATACAACTTTAATGTTCCGCAACTTTTTCTCTTTAATACCCTTAGATTTATTACCAGTAGCAGTTGTACCAGCAGTAACAGTAGCAGCAGTAGTAGTAGTTGCAGTAAAATTAATAGTAGTAGCCTTAGCTTTAGTGGCAGTAGTAGTAGTAGCAGCAATAATAATAGTAGCAGTAATAGCAGCAGTAGCACTGTTATGAGTAGAAGTAGTTTCAATAGGATGCAAATATTGACTTTTGGTTAGTTCAACATCCCCCACAACAAGCCCTGTAAGTTTCAACTTCACCCACCAAACTGTATTCAAGAGGCTGCTTATGAGCCCTTTTAACAACCTGCATACCGACGGCTTTTGTGATTCAGTTCATATTTTTCCCTCAAAAATTTCCAGAAAACATCACCTTCATTCCCTTAAATGTAACTGTAATAGTAGTCAAAGCAGTAGTATTATCATTAATAGTAGTAGTATTAGTAGCAATAACACTAGTACTATTAGCAGAAGTAATATTGACGTATTCAATTTTGGTCAGTTGAAACATCCCTCTCTCTCATCATATCTTGGAAGTTTCAAGTTAATACAATTAGGTGTTGCTATGACATTACTGATATGTCCTTAGTAGTTGAAGTAGAAATGGTAGTAAATGTGGAAGTGGTGGAGGTAGTGTAGAAGCGTGCACATATTGCCTTTTAGGTTAGTTGGTTTGGCTCTAAGTATTTTTGACCCTTTTAGCATTCTCTGATAATTCCAATTTAATACCCAAAATCCATTCCTGTGATACACTCTTTTGACAATGTGCATGCACATTTTGTCTTTTGATTTAGTTTGAAGTTCCCATCAATATTTTAAATGTAGTAGTGTGGTTGTAGTAGTATCCCAAAGGCAAATTTCTTAACCTTTCAACAATAATGAAGAAAATAGATGTTTCAAAATATCGTCTGGATGTTAGCTTTGGCAAATTATGGGCGTGGGGGAGCTTGTTGCCTCCAAACCACTTGTGACTCTTAAAAAGGGCACTATAGCTTCCGATTTTCAATCAAATGCCTCATCTGAAGTTTATATGATCAAGTATTCCATAAAAGCCTTGTATGCCTACAGGGCATAATTTAAAACCTTTGTCACAGGGATCTGGTGGGTTGCTTCAACCCTGGAGAAACTGTTATATGTCCTTAAACTATTTTGAACAAGATGACCATGTCATATTTTGATTAGATGTGTTGGAAGAAAAGAGGCTGTCTCGAGGGGGATAATCACCCTTCATCACTTTTGACCCTTAAAAGAAAAACGAAACTTTCAATTTCCAGTTAAAAGAGCATCCTCTTAAGTTTAAACAGCCACCCTTCCGAAAAACATTATATGCCTTTGGGGAATGGCTTACAGCCTTTCTGCCAGGTTCGGAGGGGTTGTTTGAACTCCAAAGGTCTTGATGTATGATTTTAAGAATATGGCAATCTCAAAATCTCTATCAGATGCGATTGGGGAAAAGAGGACGTGAGTGGGGGAGGGCTATTTGCCCTTTGATCACGTTGGCTCTTAAAAAATCCACTAGAACTTTGGATTTCTAATCCAATGAGCCCCCTCCAAAGTTTTTACGACTGTCCTCTCCATAAAAACCTTATATGCCCTGGGGAAAAATTACAACCTTTGCCTTGAGGGCTGTTAGGGGTTGTCATACTGAAAAATATAATTACTAGACATATCAACTATACTGAACAAAATTATCGTCTCAGAATTTTGCTTGGGTGTGTTTGGGGAAAATATGTGTGTGTGGGGGAGGGAATAGCTATCCTCCGAATACTTTTGAATATTGAAAGGCCACTAAAAATTTCAATTTTCAGTTGAATGAGCCCCTTTCAAAGTTTATATGACAACCGTTCAGAGTCATAACAGAAGGTATATGACTCCGATCACTTGAGAACAAATTTTCAGCTAATTTGGAATTATCTAGGAGATCTTCCGGAATCATCTTCTGAGGGAGGGAGTATTTTACGTGTGAAAACTTTCCATTAGTGGGTAGGAATTTCCGAAAAAAATTCTAGAGGGGGGATTCCCGGCTTTATTTGAAAAACAATAAGAAACTAAAACAAGTCTTTTTCAAATAAAAGTATGCTAATGAGAGTCTTTAAGCGAAATCTTCTGCAAAGAAATTTGCGGGGTAATTTTCAGTAAGGATGGAATTTTCCCCGGGAAGGATTTTATGCAGGGGAAACTTTCCATAGAGGATTTTTTTTTCAGGGGAATTTTTGATGGAGGGGAAGGCAAATTTCTCAGCATTATCTGAAAAATGATGAGAAATCAAACGAAAAAATAAAACGAATGAAAGTTAGGACCAACCTTGACAAAGATAATAAAATGTAAAAGGGAAATATTCTTATATCGATTCTGAAAAATCAGTTTTTACGCTAATCTGCTTTAGCATTCCAGGCCATGTAGATACCTCAGTTAAGGCTTTAGGATCAAGGGAATCCGATTCGAGACATAAAATTTGGGGAGTAATTCTTATTGTATTGATTCCTGACGAATTAATTTTTTAAGATTGCTTGTACTTTTTGAGATAACAGAAAACAATTTTTTTTACAACAACTTTGATGTACAGTAATTATAAAAAACAACAACACACAAATACAACGAAGCTTAACCCACAAAGATAGTCTATTAAATTTGTAGACTAATGCATTTCTAAATGCAAAGGTGTTTTTATGGTTTTTAAATTGTTGTAATCCCTTGTTAAAATATATACAACTATATTTGCAATTACCAGCTGCCGGCACATGACACACGGCAGGCTTCTATATACATATTCTCATTGTTGCTTGTTTTCTTACCACAGACAATTTACTATCTTTTCATACTTAGTCTTTTTATAAATGATTTTGCAACAATCAGTTTTTTGCTGTTTACGCAATTTTGATATTTTTTATTCTGTCTTTTCAAAGATATTTTATTATTAAAGTAAGTCCAATTTCTAACAACGAATTCTACTAAGATTCAAACTTTTGGTTTTCTTTTATAAGGTTTTTGCATTGTTGTAATCCCTTGTTGGAATATGTACAATTATTTTTACAATTATCAGGTTTTTGCTCGTTAAGCAATTTAATATCTTGTCATACTGAAGTCTGTTCAAAGACATGAATGAATGAATGAACTTTATTGCCCGTAAAAGTATAAAAAATACAAAGTACGGAGTATTATAAATAAACAAAAACAAAACGATAAACAGCGGAAAAAATTCAAACTAACAAAGACAACATGAACTAATTCACTGGTATCAACATGGAAAAAAGGCTGCAGAGGGTCATAAACGTAAACAAAGTTGGTTGATAGTCTTTTTTACACAAATCGTTACTGGAAGACCGAATCCGAGAACGTCTATAAAACCAAATCCAGCAATGAGTTTTCTGTTTTGGTGCCATATAGGAAGCCGGAGGAGGAATTTGCAATATCTGAAATAAGCCGCACGTAGAGTCTGGCGATCTTTTTTACGAAATAGATGAGCCATGCCTGATAAAAAAAAGCACAGGGGCGCAATAAGCTTTATAAATCATGCACAAACCGTTGCGGTTGTAACCGCTTTTCTTTGGGGATATTTTCCCGTAAGCGTCGCGTAGGTTTTTCACGGTTTGAGTCACTGGGGATAAACAGGTAGTGGAAACTGTTGAGCCAAAACTCAGACCAAGCCAACTAACTAAAAAAGAGCATGGTAGAACTGCAGTACCAAGGAACCACCAGAGCAACGCGAAAAAAGGCTTGCGGCTCAAAGAGAAAGTACCAAAAAAGGTGTGTCGAGGAATCACCAGAGCAACGTAAAACCAGACTTGCAGCTCAAAGAGAAAGTACCAATAGAAGGCGTGTCGATTTATCACAAGAGCAACGCGTGTATAATCGCCTGGCATTCAGGTAGTGTCCATCCGATGATTATAGCTTGAGTCGAGATGTTCGAATCGGGAATTTGTCCCTATTGCAAGGCCTTGAAATTTAATGGTGAAACAATGGGAATGTGTTGCGCCTCAGGAAAAGTTAAACTTCCTCAACTGGCTGCGCCACCAGAGCCATTGAAGACTTTGCTTACTGGATATACGTCTGAATCGAAGCGTTTTTTTTTATCAAACATAAGGAAACGTAACTCATATCCAAATGAGGTCGCTTGGTGCCCAAATCGAAGATCAAGATCTTTTTATGCCTACTTTCAAGTATGCATAAAGTAAAAGGGCAAAACTTTTACTTTATACTTTTAAAGTAAAAGGGCAAATTTATCATAAAGCAGGCTCGCTTCTACCATTCTCAGGTGAACATCACAAATTTTTGCAACTGTACTTCATCGGTGATAGCAATGCTGAATTGAATGCACGTTGCAGAATTTTTCCCGACGTTGAAAGGACTATCGTTTCCCAGTTGCAACAGCTTTTCCACAAAAATAATAATTTAGTGTGTCTGTTCAAAACAGCAATAGATTTTATGCCTACTGATACGCATAAAATTGTTAGTTTCGCTGACAAAACGCCTACTGGCGAACATGTGCGTAGATACAATGCTACAACTATCAACAATGTGGCAATCGTTATGGTTGGTGATCAGTTTTTATCTCGAGATATTATCTTCATAAGCGAAACGCTCAGTTGACAAGAATTGCTGAAACTCATCGATGCTACGATGCCCAACATTATCCTATCATTTTTTGGGATGGAGCCGATGGCTATCACTTTAATATTAAATTGGTAAGTCCAGCCACTAACAAATAAATGGCTAAGAAATGCAGCGCAATAAATTATTATTTATAGTAGACTAATATAGTAGACTAAACTATTATATTATAGTAGACTAATGGCTCGTAAGGATGAAGAGAATTATATATTAAAATGCCGTCAATTGTTTCACCATTACATCGTTAATATGTATGCAAAGTTTGAATCGGAACGTTTTCTATTCATGCGTCTGAATCAGACCAAGCTTAACTCTGAACAATACATTCATTTGCGAGATACAGTTGTAAATGACGGTAATACCACTAACAATGGAAGAGCAACGATTTTACCTTCGTCATATGCTGGTAATTACATAAAAAAAACTAGTTTTTTTTTAACTGAAAGTAAGGAGCGACATTAAAACTTAAAACGAACAGAAGTTACTCCGTATATGAAATGGGTTGTCCCCTCCGCAATCCCTCTTTACTCTAAAGCTTTTAATTGTTTTAAAAAGCAGAACTGTGGCAAAGAGTCAAACTTTAGCGTAAAGAGCGTAATTTAGTATTTAGTAATTTAGTATATTTAGTAATTTAGTAATTTAGTATTAACGTAATTCAGTATCTTCAAAGAAACCACGATAGGAAGACTCTACACCATTCACCCCAATCAAGATGAATGCTTCTTTCTACGCCTGCTTTTGGTGAATGTACCTGGCCCGACGTCCTTTAAGCATTTGAGAACTGTAAAGTGGACTATACATGACACTGACCGTAGTGCATGTGAAGCTCTGAATTTATTGGAGAACGACCATCACTGGGATAACTGCATGTTTGCTATCATATTGACAAATTGCTCTCCTTCAACTCCTACAGAGTTATGGGAGAAATACAAATCACAAATGGCCCATGATGTACTCGAGCAAATACGGTTAAAGAAGTCAAATATGACCTTGCATTTTACGACAGAAATTTATAACTGCACTTTAGTTATGATTGAAGATTTGTGCTCAAGTATGGCAAAAAAACTTCCCAAGGATTTTGGAATGCCTTCACCTAATCGTACTGCTGCTATTTCTACATGTGTAGAATTGGATCGTGAACAAAGTTACAACACGATTGATCTATTGTCGTATGTACAAACAAATATTTATAAGTTAACGTCTGAACAAAAAGGCATTTATAATCAGATAATGCGTTGTGTCGATAACTAAGTTGGAGAAATCTTCTTGAATGCGCCATGAGGTTCTGGTAAAACGTTTCTAATAAGATTTATTCTGGCATCAATTCGATCCAAAAAGGATATAGCGTTGGCCCTTGCGTCCTCCTGAATAGCCGCAACGGTGCTGCCTGGTGGGAGAACTGCTCATTCCACTTTGAAATTGCCTCTAAATATGCAATCTACAGAAAATCCCACGTGCAACATTTTCAAATCATCTGGGATGGGCAAAATATTGCAGCAATGCAAACTTATTGTTTGGGACGAGTGTACAATGCCGCACAAAAAATTGCTCGAGGCTCACGAGGCTTTACGAGGAAATTCCCAACCCTTTGGAAGCACATTAATATTGCTTGCGGGAAATTTCAGGCAAACAATACCGGTTATTCCTAGATCGATACAAGCTAACGAAACGAAGGCTTGTTTGAAAAATTCTAATTTATGGGCACACGTAAAGACATTAAGATTAACTATAACTATGCGTGTCCGATTGCAAAACGATCACTCTGGTTAAACATGTCAGATCAATTGCTGGCAATTGGAAACGGAACGCTCCCTATTGATTCAGTTTCAGGACGTATTAAACTGCCTCCTAAATTCTGTAGTTTAGTGTCGTCAAAAATTGGTTTGGTTTAAAAGGTATTTCCGAATATTCTAATCAATTATGAAAATCATAATTGGCTAAGGGAACGAGTGATTCTGGCAGCCAAGAACAAAGACGTAAACGAAATCAATAATATTATTCTGATCAAGCTTCGAGACCAGGCAGTTATTTACAAGTCAGTCGACACAGTTCTGGAATCAAATGAAGCGGTTAACTATCCATCAGAATTTTAAACTCGCTGGATCTCCCAGGGTTTTCCACCTCACGTGCTAAAACTCAAAATAGGCATACCAATAATACTGTTGCGAAATATTAACCCACCGAAGCTTTGCAACGGCAAGTGACATGCCGTAAAAAAACAATGGAAAACGGCTGTTCTCATTCCTCGCATTCCCATGATTCAAAGGATCTGCCTTTACAATTTAAAATATTGCCAATTCGATTAGTATTTGCAATCACCATCAGCAAAGCTCAAGGCCACTCATTAGAAAATGCGGTATAGATCTGAACACAGAATGTTTTTCACATGGACAGTTATATTTTACATGTTCAAGAGTCGGTAAACCTGAAAATCTATTTGTAACAGTGCTGCAACAATTACTCCAAATTTTTACTTAAATATCAAGTATACCAAATCGAGAAATTATTTTTCTGTTTTGGTGCCATCTAGGAAGCCGGAGGAGGAATTTGCACTATCTGAAATAAGCCGCACGTAGAGTATGTGGATTTTTCTTACGAAACAGATGAGCCATGCCTGATAAAAACAAAAGCACAGGGGCGCAATAAGCGTTATAAATCCTGCACGAACCGTTGCGGTTGTAACGGCTTTTGTTTGGGGATATTTTTCCGTAAGCGACGCGTAGGTTTTTCACGGCTTGATTCACTAGGGATGAAAAGGTAGTGGAAAGTGCTGGACCAAAACGCAGACCAAGCTAACTAACTAAAGAAAAACATGGCAGAATTGCAGTCCCAGCAACGAATGGGCGACCACATAAAGGCTATTAAAACAAATAAACTCGCATTTAGACGCATTAACTGACGGTCCAGTCTTAGATAGTTCATTGGTTAATATAGTAAAATTGTAAAGCAATCCACGGCGAGTCCGGGCAACAAGAAGAACGTCGTCTGCATATGCAACAGAAGACAAACCAATATTACCGTAAGAGACAGAACTTTTAAGGGGACGCAGGAACGATGCAAGCACACATTTAAATATACTAGAAGACAATACGGCAGAATTTGCAACCTATCTATTTCTAGCAGCAGTTTTCACACCATGAAGTGGCAAAAACCATGAGACTAAGTCGAAAATCTTCTGAGAAAAAAGGAACAAAATAAGAGCTAAGAGCTCATATGGCACTTGTGCCGAGGTCGGAAGAGCCAAGAGCTCATATGGCATGAGCTCTAGCAAAATTATAAGAATCAATAGATTAATTTAAAAGAAAAATCAGAGGCTTAATGCTGGTCGGCATTTAAAATAAGAGCTCTGATACACAAGGTCCTTTTAAATATCAAAAATCATTAAGATCCAATCACCCACTCGCAAGTTAAAAATACCTCATTTTTCTAATTTTTCCCCTCCCTTCAGTCCCCCCCAGATAGTTGAATCGGGGAAATCAACTTTATCAAGTCAATTTGTGCAGGTCCCTGACACGCCTACCAATTCTGTTGTCCTAGCACGTCCAGAAGTACAGAACTCGCCAAAGCACTGGACCCCCTAACTACCCCAAAGAGAGTGGATCCAGTCCGATTTCGTCAATCACGTATCTACGACATTTTCTTATTCTACCCACCAAGTTTCATCCCGATCTCTCCACTCTAAGGGTTTTCCACGATTTCCGGTTTCCCCCTTCAACTCTCCCCTAATGTCACCAGAACTGGTCGGGGTTTAAAATAAGAGATCTGAGACATGAGTTCCTTCTTAATATCAATTTCAAAACTACCTCACGAACGGTCACCCGCTCGTAAGTTAAAAATACCTCATTTTTTTAATGTTTCCGAATTAACACCCCCTCCAACTCCCCCAAAGAGAGCGAATCCATTTTGGTTACGTCAATCACGTATCTAGGACTTGTGCTTATTCTTCCCACCAAGTTTCATCCTGATCACTCAACTCTAAGTGTTTTCCAAGATTTCCCCCCCCCCCCTATCCCCCAATGACACTGGATCCGGTTGGGATTTAAAACATAAGATCTCAGCTACGAGGTCCTTCTAATATGAAATTTCATCCGATTAAATTCGAAATCCGATCACTCCTTCGTAAGTTAAAAATACCTCATTTTTCTAATTTTTCAGAATTAATCCTCCCCCCAACTCCCCAAAAGAGAGTGAATTCGTTCTGTTTATGTAAATCACGTATCTAGGACTTGTGCTTATTTTTCCCACTAATTTTCATCCCGATCCCTCCACTCTAAGAATTTTTCAAGATTTTAGGTTTCCCCCTCCAATGTCATCTGATCCGGTCGGAATTTAAAGTAAGAGCTCTGAGACATGATATCCATCTAAATATCAAATTTAATTAAGATCCGATCTAGTTTTTACAAATTAACCGTCCTCCCACTCTCCCCCCCCCCAGATGGTCAAATCGGGGAAACAACTATTTCACATTTAATCTGGTCTGGTCCCTGATACGCCTGCCAAATTTCGTCGTCCTAGCTTATCTGGAGGTGTCTAACTAACAAGACCGGAACTGACAGACCGTTGCTCCATTCGCAAGTTATACTAAATTAAACCAAAAGCTTGACTTTTTTCAGCACTTAAACGCTCTCTCCCTCGTTCTATTTGAGCTAGGGTTTTCATCTCAAAACTTGATGCCTGTCACGGTCTTAGGCACCTTTGGTTCAATATTCACTGAGATCCATCAATCTCTCGCAAGCTACACTGAATTAAGTGAAAAACTCAACTTTTAATTAAGCCTGGGTCTCCATCCCAGAACTCAATGCATATCATACTCTTAGGCATGTTTATTCAATTTTCATCGAAATTCATCTCCATATGCAAGTTACAGTGAATTAAATGAAAAATTTGAATTTTTTTTAACACTTAAAGCCCCATCGCCCTAATTAAGCTCAATTTTAATCCAAATAGTTCAATTTCAATACAAATCAGCTATACTCGATTGCACAGACGGACGGACAGACAGACAGATCTCAAAAACCTATCTTGATGGATATTTTCCACTGTCCAAATAGGTGATGATACCTGCATGATGATATGCCATTGCTTTCCTTGTTTTGGATCCAATTAGCCAACATGGCTACCTAAGACGTTGTAAAATCCGTCCGTCCGTCTGTCTGTCTGTCCGTCCGTCTGTGTAATCACGTAAAGGGGGAGAAACGTTGGTTGGATTTGGATGAAAATTTTGATGGCCAGATTTGGTGCCAAGGATCATGAGACACATCAAGTTAAAGACCGTAGCTCAAATAAAACAGGGGGGAGTGGGCTTTACCTGCTAAAAACAGTTTTTCGTTTAATTCAGAGGAACTTGCGAATGGAGTGATGGATCTGAATAAAAATTGAACCAAAGAGGTCTAAGACCACGACACATATCAAGTTTTGAGATAAAGACCCTAGCTTAAATATAACAAGGGGGAGTGGGTTTTAATTCCTGAAAAATTTAAGTTTTCTGTTTAATTTAGTATAACTTGCAAATGGAGTAACGGATCCGAATCTAAACTAGACCAAAGACGCCTAAGATCAGGGTTCATATCAAGTTCCGATATCATAAACCCTATCTCAAATAGGGTGAGAGGGAGAGGATTTCAAGTCTTAAGAAAGTTGAGTTTTCCTTTAATTTAGTAGGGCCTATGACTTAAGAGCTAAACTGCTAGAAATGGAAGACGGTTCCGGAGAGCAAGATACATGTCCTCAGACCGAATGCAGGTTACCGCATGGCAAGCCTGCCAGAATCGATAGGTTTCTGTGTTCTGTTGTGTTTGACGTATGAGAGAAATACGCGGGGTTTCTTTCCCAAAAAAAAGTGAAGAACAAAAAATAATAGCAATTAGAATCTTTATCAGCTGATAAGTCGACTTAATCTACACACAAATTTTAAAATGAAGAAACTTATTTCTGGTTTGGCAAAAATATTCTAAGCAATAAGACGGGGATTTTTTTTTTTTTTTATTTTGACTTTACTGCTTAAATATGGGCAATGCATGTATAAAACAAATTAGGATTGTGCTTGTATTTTTGTGTGGTATTAATTTCCATTACTAAGGCATTTTTTATAGTTCAAATTTTATGTAATTATAAATAATCACATTATGTGATTACTTAGTCTCTGAAGAATTAATAAAAACTTTAAATTAAATAGTTTTTGGTTTCCTATTAACACTTTGAGTATATTAATACTTCTAACTGATAATATTTCTAGTCTGATAAAAAATAGCAAATGAAAAGAAATACAAACAAGTCTATATTTTTGTATTTACAAAACAGGCAATATTGTGATTATGTGTCCTTTAAAGAATTAATATTCAGTCAAGTAAGACATTTTTTCATTTTCTAGTAGTTTAACATAAAAAATAGAAAAGTGTCGAGAAAAAAATATAATAAAGAGAGAGAAGTCGAAATTGTGTTTTTTTTTCGCAAAGAGAGAAAAAGAAGCAGAAAGGCCAAAGAGAAGACCCTATTGCGAGTATGTTTTATTGAAAGAATATGATCGGTCATTTTTTTCATTTACTATAAACATTAAGGATACAGAAAATATTAAGACAGATTAAGCTACTAACCTCTTTACTCTGAACCTTCAATTAAAATGAAATGAATTAATGAAACCTAATTATTTGGACTGACCGGAAACTTAAACCACCATATACATATTACGGAATTAAGAAAATTCAGAATTTATGAAAATTAAGAAACTTACTTTCTTTTTCTAATGTTCAAAAAAAATATATAAAAAAAGATTTTTTAGAATCTAGCAATACTAGGATGAAAAATAATACGTAAAGCAAAAAGCTCTTAAAATTATTCATATTTTAAACATGATTCTAATTCATAAACATAAGAAAACAGGGAGGGGTTTGTTGGCAGAGGTTAGAGCGGTTAGTAGCTTAATCTGTCTTAATATTTTCTGTATCCTTAATCTTTATAGTAAATGAAAAAAAATGACCGATCATATCTTTTCAATAAAACATACTCGCAATAGGGTCTTCTCTTTGGCCTTTCTGCTTCTTTTTCTCTCTTTGCGAAAAAAAACACGATTTCTACTTCTCTCTCTTTATAATATTTTTTTCTCGACACTTTTCTATTTTTTATGTTAAACTACTAGGAAATGAAAAAATTTCTTACTTGACTGAATATTAATTCTTTAAAGGACACATAATCACAATATTGCCTGTTTTGTAAATACAAAAATATAGACTTTTTTGTATTTCTTTTCATTTGCTATTTTTTATCAGACTAGAAATATTATCAGTTAGAAGTATTAATATACTCAAAGTGTTAATAGGAAACCAAAAACTATTTAATTTAAAGTTTTTATTAATTCTTCAGAGACTAAGTAATCACATAATGTGATTATTTATAATTACATAAAATTTGAACTATAAAAAATTCCTTAGCAATGGAAATTAATACCACACAAAAATACAAGCACAATCCTAATTTGTTTTATACATGCATTGCCCATATTTAAGCAGTAAACTCAAAATAATAAAATAATTTCCCCATCATATTGCTTAGAATATTATTGCCAAGCCAGAAATAAGTTGCTTCATTTTAAAATTTGTGTGTAGATTAAGTCGACTTATCAGCTGATAAAGATTCTAATTGCTATTATTTTTTGTTCTTCACTTTTTTTTGGGAAAGAAACCCCGCGTATTTCTCTCATACGTCAAACACAACAGAACACAGAAACCTATCGATTCTGGCAGGCTTGCCATGCGGTAACCTGCATTCGGTCTGAGGACATGTATCTTGCTCTCCGGAACCGTCTTCCATTTCTAGCAGTTTAGCTGTTAGAACTGAGAGGATTGTTCACTTTATAAAATTTTAGAGAAGTTGACTATGATTAATTCAATATGGTCATTCTGTGGAGCTTGCCCTGCTATTGATAAGGTATTAATTCCATTTCATTAGAGTAACATAGAAGTGGAGTTCACGGATTTTTTATGTGTGAGAAAGCTTGCAAAAAGTATATCAAAGGGGGCGGGGCTAAGAAAAGATTTTAGTTTTACTTGTGAGGCTTTATATTTCCATCGAATAACACTGATCTCTAAATGGAAAAAGGGAGTGCCTGACGTACCCTAATCTTATGGTTGCTCATGAAACAAAGAGAGTACTTAAGGGTGCCCAGAAATAAATACACATTGAATGTAACGAAGGAAAGGCTATTTTTCCCCTGCGTTAATAGGATGGATATATTTCGACTTAATTTGCCTTAGAAATTGAGCTATCTAAAAAGTGTACGGCGACCTTAAACTTTTCGAAGGGATAGTAGGTGGTTTTCGGTATCCAGAATTTCCAAAATTTAGATATGTAGTTATCATACCTTTTGAATTTGCTTGCTAACGAACAAGTAAATATCGTTTACCTTAGTCGGGCCCACGCAGGTAGATGATGGGCACGTTTTGGAGGCGCATATTCCTTTAAATATTCAAGAACCGTTAGTCTGAAAGCCTATAAAGAAGACAAACAACTTTTTTAGATTCCAAGAAGGTAAGGATCAAATGAACGCGGGGCACTCGGCTGGATGCCTTCAAAGTAGAAGTAAAGCTATTTCATTAAAAAGGAATTATAAATTTTAAAGGTTAATTCTGAGTGCCAAGACCTAGTGCTTTCCAGCATGGCACGTGGCAAGCTTCTATATATGGATTCTCATTGTCCCATGTGTTCTAACCGCAGACACTACTGGGTCCCGGTGGTTTCGCCACCGGGCCCCACCGTCCTTTGTATCTATATATACATAGCTGGGTCCCTGCAACGCTATGTCATTTTTGGATCTGATGACAAACCGGAATTGGTGACGTAAATTTGACATTCCTAATCTGGCCCTTTCTCTTTGAGCCGCAAGCCTGGTTTTGCGTTGCTCTGGTGTTTCCTCCTGGTGTTCCCTTTTTGGTGACATTGTAGGATAATTATACACGCATTGCTTTTGTAATACAGCGATATGCCTTCAATTTTTTTACTATCTCTATCAGCCGCAAGCCTGGTTTCGCGTTGCGAATATGGTGTCATTTATAGATTTTTATCTTTTTTTCAGTTTTTTCCTCTTTTTAGTTTTTTTATAGTTTTTTTTTTTTTGACGTTTTTTAGTTTTTTTCTTTTTT
Organism: Artemia franciscana; assembly: GCF_032884065.1. Taxonomy (NCBI): domain Eukaryota; kingdom Metazoa; phylum Arthropoda; class Branchiopoda; order Anostraca; family Artemiidae; genus Artemia; species Artemia franciscana. The sequence goes on along the minus strand of NC_088871.1, from coordinate 17,006,824 downwards.
CTTTTTAGTTTTTTAAGTTTTTTTTTTTACCTAATTTAGGTTTTTTAGTTTTTTCTTTTTTTAGTTTTTATTCAAATTCAAATAGGGGTAATGACGTCTCTCCCCCTTCTCCTCCCAATTTGTACTCCTGCAACCCTTCTCTACAATATTACGGGTTTTACAATTTTTTCTTGTCTCTACTTTTGACATAATCTGTAGCCTTATCTACTTCTTAATATTTGTGCCTCCATCAAAATCATGTATCTGCGGGCTTGTTGCAATGTCCTATGGATTCAGTCTTACCTAGTAGCCATACGTATCATTGAAAAAATGACCAATCATTAATAGCATTATGCAAAAGCGATGATATTTTTTGAAAAAAAGAAACACAAGAACTTTGGCCTTTTTGTCAAATAGCAAAAAAAGTCATGACACTTTTGCGATGACGGAAAAATTGGCACTCTCTCAGAAGACAGAAAAAACAGCACTTTGCATTACCAGAAAGTAAAATATGAATAACACTTTTTGCAATGACATAAAACGACAGCGAAACTTTGTATGATGATAGAAAAGAAGTAAAACTTTGCCCGACGACAGAAAAAAACAGTAATATTTTTGAAATGACCTCTTTAGTGACGACTTAAAAATCAATGACAAAACTAGTGATTGCAGACTAGCTTTGTGGCAAACTGTCTGGACACCCATGAGTAGACTTGCACAAACATTGGCTCTCACCAAAATGTCCTACGGCAGTAAAAACGGCAGTAAAAAATGTACTACGGCAAAGATTGGCTCTCACCAAAATGTCCTACGGCAGTAAAAACGGCAGTAAAAATTGTCCTACGGCAAAGACTGGATCTCACCAAAATGCCCTACGGCAGTAAAAACACAATAGTAAAATTTTATTTTATATTTTAAGGCAGATATTTAAGGCAGAAAAAAAAATTTAAGGCAGAATAGTAAAAACTTCGAAGCTATAGTTCCTTTGATCGTTTCCAACTTCCATTTTCACTTATTGAACTGGACAAATATTTGAAGATGAGAGTCCTAATTAAGGATTAAGGATGGTTCAAATCGGCAAAGAGATTCAAGTAGAGATCAATAAAAAATTACTTTATCCACATTCTCCTACTTATATAGAAACTGGGAATCAAACAGTCTGTTGTAACGAAATATAAGTAAGGAGTAACTTTTGCAAATAGTAGGCTATAGAAAACTATAAAAAAAACAAAAAATCTTTGATGAAGAATATATATATATATATATATATATATATATATATATATATATATATGTATATATATATATATATATATATATATATATATATATATATATATATATATATATATATATATATATATATATATATATATATATATATATATACTAGCTGTTGGGGTGGCGCTTCGCGCCACCCCAACACCTAGTTGGTGGGGGCGCTTCGCGCCCCCCCCCAAGCCCCCCCGCGCGCGTAAGTCGTTACGCGCCATGGGAAGGGATGGTTGTACAAACCTTAGAGGTGGCTTATTTGATTGAAAATTGGAAGTTCTAGTTCCCTTTTAAGAGTCAAAAACGATTTTGTTCGAAATAGTCCAAAGCACATATAACAAGGTTTTCAGGGTTGACACAACCCCCTAGAGCCCTGGAGCAAGGGTTGTAAGTTATACCCTGGTGGGCATATAAGGCTTTTATGGAATGGGTGGTCAAATAAACTTCAGATGGGGCTCGTTTGATTTGAAATTTGTTTGATTAGAACCCTTTTTAAGATTCTAAGTGATTTGAGAGCAACCAGCCCCCCCTCCCTGCACGCCCATCATTTCCGAAAAGGAACATCCAACAAAAGTTAGGAGACACCCATTTTTTCACCATTATTGAAAGTTCAAGTAATTATGCGCATGGGGATGTCAACTCCCTACCCGAGGCCTCTGGGCAAGGGCTGTAAGTTAGGTAATTTGTTCATTACTAACGTATAGTATGTATTATGGAGAGAAGGTATGCATTTTTGACTTCTACTTTCCCAAAATACGAAGGGCGTTAAGGTCTTTTAGGGAATGTCAAGGGGAGGTTTGAACTAAATCAAAACTTGTTTTGTGTATATGGTTTTTCAAAAAGGCGTAACTCAGTATTGACTGGGAATATTAATTTGGAACTTTCAGGAAATGATAAAGGAGATGATTAATTGACGAAAAAAAAACAATATTTGCAAGCTACTATAATAACATCTGCCACTGCTTCTACCGCTATCCCAACTACTGTTATTACTATCATTAATACTACTACTTTTGCAGCAAGTACTACTAAGGCAGAGGTCGTCCTTGTCTGGTTTGGGAGGATGTCATAAATAAAGATTTAAAGGAAATGGGAACTACCTGGGAGGGTGTAAAGATGGAGGCTTTAAATAGATTAGGTTGGAGGAGGAGCGTGCGTAGCTGTGTTGGCCTCAGGCGGCTTGGTGCTGCAGTGAGTTATTATTATTATTAGTAGTATATATATATATATATATATATATATATATATATATATATATATATATATATATATATATATATATATATATATATATATATATATCTATATATATAAAAATAAGTTGTCTGTGTGTGGATCTGTGGATCTGTGGATCAGGTGACGTCACCTGAAAAAACTGGATCAGGTGACGTCAAAACTGAAAAAACTAAAAAAAGGCAAAAACTACAAAAAAAACTAAAAACTAATAAAAAAAATAAAAAAGCTAAAAAACTAAAAAAACTAAAAAAAGGCAAAAACTACAAAAAAAACTAAAAACTAATAAAAAAGCTAAAAAACTAAAAAAACTAAAAAAAGGCAAAAACTACAAAAAAAACTAAAAACTAATAAAAAAAATAAAAAAGCTAAAAAACTAAAAAAACTAAAAAAAGGCAAAAACTACAAAAAAACTAATAAAAAAGCTAAAAAACTAAAAAAACTAAAAAAAGGCAAAAACTACAAAAAAAACTAAAAACTAATAAAAAAAATAAAAAAGCTAAAAAACTAAAAAAACTAAAAAAAGGTAAAAAACTAAAAAAACTAAAAACTAAAAAAAACTAAAAAAAGGAAAAAACTGAAAAATAAGCTAAAATAAAGGTAAAAACCAATAAAATACTAAAAAAAACTGAAAAAACTAAAAAAAGGCAAAAACTACAAAAAAACTAAAAACTAATAAAAAAAGTAAAAAAGCTAAAAAACTAAAAAAACTAAAAAAACTAAAAAAACGTAAAAAACTAAAAAAAATAAAAAAACTAAAAAAAAGGAAAAAACTGAAAAATAAGCTAAAATAAAGGTAAAAACCAATAAAAAACTAAAAAGAAAAAAAGGAAAAAACTAAAAAAAATTTTCATCTAAAAAACTAAAAAAAAACTAAAAAAGGTAAAAACTAAAAGAACTAAAAAAGAAAAAAATAAATGACGACACTCAAAGAGAAAGCGACCAGGACAAAAGGAATGTTCGATTAGCAATCAACAAAGCACCGGGACACAGGGAGTATAAATGACGACCAGGACATAAGTAAAAAAAAAACTAACAAAACTAAAAAGAAGGTAAAAACTACAAAAAAACTAAAAAGAAAAAAACTAAAAAAAGGCAAAAACTACAAAAAAAAACTAAAAACTAATAAAAAAGCTAAAAAACTAAAAAAAACTAAAAAAGGTAAAAACTAAAAGAACTAAAAAAGAAAAAAATAAATGACGACACTCAAAGAGAAAGCGACCAGGACAAAAGGAATGTTCGATTAGCAATCAACAAAGCACCGGGACACAGGGAGTATAAATGACGACCAGGACATAAGTAAAAAAAAAAAAACTAACAAAACTAAAAAGAAGGTAAAAACTAAAAAAAAACTAAAAAGAAAAAAAAACTAAAAACTAATAAAAAAACTAAAAAATCTAAAAATCTAAATAAACTAAAAAAGAAAAAAAAAGGAAAAAAATAAAGGAGAAAAACAAAACTAAAAAACGAATGTATATACAGACCGGGACACCGGGATACAAATGACGACCGGGACACAGGGAATATAAATGACGACCGGGACACAGGGACACAACTACAACGGGGACACCGGGGGAAACAGGGGGATATAAATGACGACCGGGACACCGGGACAGGGAATGGTCGATTAGCAATCACCATCAACAAAGCTCAAGGGCAATCATTAGAATCATGAGGTATAGATCTGAATACAGATTGTTTTCCCATGGACCATTATATGTTGCATGTTCAAGAGTCGGTAAACCTGACAATCTATTTATATGCAAAGACAATGGGACAGCAAAGAATGTTGTATATTCGCAAGTTTTACGTAGTTAAAACCATATATATATATATATATATATATATATATATATATATATATATATATATATATATATATATATATATATATATATATATATATATATATATATATATATATATATATATATATATATATATATATATATATCTATCTATATTCACAGGTGGGACATAGGGACACAACTACAATGGCGCGTAACTATTATGGCGCGTAACGACATACGCGCGCGGGGGGGCTTGGGGGGGCGCGAAGCGCCCCCACCAACTAGGTGTTGGGGTGGCGCGAAGCGCCACCCCAACAGCTAGTATATATATATATATCTATATATATAAAAATAAGTTGTCTGTGGATGTGTCTGTCAGGTGACGTCATGTTTGTGTGTTGACTGACGTCATGAAGTTAGTTGTCGTCATTTTTGTTATGACGGTGACGTCATTAAAGATATTTAAGACATCCGTTCACGTAGAAATCTATCAATGTTTAACTTTAAAATGGCTGATGAACTTACAATGGCAACAGCCGAGGAAGATGCTCAAAGAGTCTATGCCAAAAAACTTGCTGCTGATAGAGAAAGTCAGAAAAGAAAGCGTGCCGAGGAATCAAAAGAACAGCAAGGAAACAGGCTTGAGGCTGATAGAGAAAGAAAGAACAGAAAGCGTGCCATTCTCAGGTGAGAATCATAAATTTTTACAATTGTACTTCATCAGTGATAGAAATTCTGAATTGAATGCATTTATGATACGATAATGCATTGTGTCGATAACAACGTTGGAGAAATTTTCTTTTTGGATGCGCCAGGAGGTACTGGTAAAACGTTTGTGATAAAACTGATTCTGGCATCAATTCGATAAAAAAAAATGATATAGCGTTGGCAATTGTGTCGTCCGGAATAGCCGCAACATTGCTGCCTGGTGGAAGAACTGCTCATTCCGCTTTGAAATTGCCTCTGAATTTGCATTCTACAGAAACTCCCACGTGTAATATTTCCAAATCATCTGCGATGGGTAAAGTATTGCAGCAATGCAAACTTATTATTTGGGATGAGTGAACAATGGCACACAAAAAATCGCTCGAGGCTCTGGATCAATGCTTGAAAGATTTGCGAGGGAAGTCGAAACCCTTTGGCAGCACATTAATATTGCTTGCGGGAGATTTCAGGCAAACATTACCTATAATACCTAGATCAACTCCTGCAGACGAAATGAATGCTTGCCTGAAAAATTCTAATTTATGGGCACACGTAAAAACATTAAAATTAACTACAAATATGCGTGTCCGATTGCAAAAAGATGATTCTGGTCAAACATTTTCAGATCAATTGCTGGCAATTGGAAACGGAAAGCTCCCAGTAGACTCAATTTCAGGACGTATACAACTACCTGCTGATTTCTGTAATTTAGTGACGTCCAAAAATGAATTGATTGAAAAAGTATTTCCGAATATTCTAAAAAATTATAAAAATAATAAATGGCTAAGTGAAAGAGCGATTCTCACACCCAAAAATATAGACGTCCGCGAAATCAACAATATTGTTTTGACCAAGATTCGAGACCAGGCAGTCCTTTACAAGTCAGTCGACACAGTTTTGGAACCAAATGAAGCGGTTAATTATCCATCTGAATTTTTAAATTCCGTGGATCTTTCAGGGTTTCCACCACACGTGCTACAACTAAAAATAGGCGTACCAATAATACTTTTAAGAAATATCAACCCACCAAAGCTTTGCAATGGCACGCGACTTGCCGTAAAAAAAAACAATAGAAAACCTAATAGAGGCCACAATCTTGACAGGGCCTTTTGAGGGTGAGGCTGTTCTTATTCCTCGCATTCCCATGATTCCAACGGATCTGTCTTTTCAATTTAAAAAATTGCAATTCCCAATTCGATTAGCATTTGCAATCACCATTAACAAAGCTCAAGGTCAATCATTAGAAAAATGTGGTATAGATCTTAATACTGATTGTTTTTCCCATGGACAATTGTACGTTGCATGTTCGAGGGTCGGTAAACCTGACAATCTATTTATATGCAGCGACAATTGGACAGCGAAGAATGTTGTATATTCGCAAGTTTTACGCAGTTAATTTGTATTGTATCTATCTATCTATCTATCTATATAAAAACGAGTTGTGTGTATGCATGTTTGTTTGTTTGTAAAAAGAGCGTTTGCATATGACGTCATTATTATTACATACGGCTTTGTATATGCACAGACAATGGGAAAGCCAAGAATGTTGTATATTCGCAATTTTTACGTAGTTTGAAACACATATATAAATCTATCTATATTCACAGGTGGGACACAGGGACACAACTACAATGGCGCGTAACTAATATGGCGCGTAACGACTTACGTGCGCGCGGGGGCTTGGGGGGGGGCGCGAAGCGCCCCACCAACTAGGTGTTGGGGTGGCGCGAAGCGCCATCCAACAGCTAGTATCTATATATATAAAAATAAGTTGTCTGTCTGTGTGTCTGTCTGTGGATCAGGTGACGTCATGTTTCTGTGTTGACTGACGTCATGAAATTAGTTGTCGTCATTTTTGCTTTGACGGTGACGTCATTAACGGTATTTAAGACATTTGTTCACGGAAAAATGTTTAATTGTAAAATGACTGAAGAACCTACAATGGCAACAGCCGAGGAAGCTGCTCAAAGAGTTTATGCCAAAAAACTTGCTGCTGATAGAGAAAGTAAGAAAAGAAAGCGTTCCGAGGAATCACAAGAACAGCAAGAAAACAGGCTTGCGGCTTAAGAACGCAAAACCGCGCAGTTAGATGAAAATCCACCTGGACAGCGAGAGTCAAAACATATCAAAACTGAAAATGATAGCGATGATGAATGGGTTTGGGATTTTGACTTGGATAAGGTCATCAATGCCTACCAGATTTAAGTTAAAAAAACAAAGGTTCGTCGATATGTACTTCATAGTGACGCTGAAAAATAAAGAAGAAAAAGAAAACTGAAAAAAGAAAAAAGGTAAAAAACTAAAAAGAAAAAAACACTCAAAGAGAAATTACAGACCGGGACACAAATGACGACCGAGACAGAGGGAATATAAGTGACGACCGGGAACCTCAAAGAGAAATTACAGACTACAACGGGACACAACTACAACGGGGACGCCGGGGGCACAGGCGGGATATATAAATGACGACCGGGACACAGGGATTGTTCGAATAGAAATTACAGACCGGGACACCGGAACACAGGGAATATAAATGACGACCGGGACACTCAAAGAGAAATTACAAACTGGGACGCCGGGACACAAATGACGACCGGGACACAGGGAATATAAATGACGACCGGGACACATCATTAGAATAATGAGGTATAGATCTGAATACGGATTGTTTTTCCCATGGACAATTATATGTTGCATGTTCAAGAGTCAGTAAACCTGACAATCTATTTATATGCACAGACAATGGGACAGCGAAGAATGTTGTATATTCGCATGTTTTACGTAGTTAAAAACATATATTTATATCTATCTCTATTCACAGGTGGGACACAGGGACACAACTACAATGGCGCGTAACTAATATGGCGCGTAACGACTTACGCGCGCGGGGGGGCTTGGGGGGCGCGAAGCGCCCCACCAACTAGGTGTTGGGGTGGCGCGAAGCGCCACCCCAACAGCTAGTATATATATATATATATATATGTGTGTGTGTATATATATATATATATATATATATATATATATATATATATATATATATATATATATATATATATATATATATATATGTATGTATATGGGGATGAGGGTAGCTGTGTTTGTCTCTGGTGGCTTGGACAAGCAGCGAGTTGATAGTTGGCAGTACTATTAGTCGTGGTAATAGTAGTAATAGTATTAGTACCACTAGTAGTAGAAGTAGAAGTAGTGGTAGCAGTAGTAGTAGTGGTGGTAGTAATAGTACTAGTAGTAATAGTAGAAAAAGTAGGTATGGAGCTATAGCTTCCATGGGATGCAAAGGTATATCTTGTTCATTGATTCTTTTGGTTTTGTTGTTATTTGATATTTTTCTCTTTGTATTCTTCGTTTTTCTGTCATATGTCATGCATAGCAAGTGGGCTCTTAGAACATATTTATGAAAATTTATGCCGTGACAGGCGCACAAAGATAACATACGCACCCTACTGTGACGTAAAATACTAAAAACATAAAACTTAAAGACAAAGGTTTTCAGACCCTACTGTGAAAGCAATTTTTCAATCTTTGACTTGCATTAAAGTTTAGTAGCACATTTGTGACTTCTTCAGATATAGCCATATCAGTGCTGAAATGTTTTGTCTGTCCCATATAAAAAAGGAAATTAAAGTCAAATAAACTCTTATATTTATACTACATCAAGTTTTATTGTAAGAAATTAACGGTGTAAAAGACTTTGAACAGTGATAGATTCGTATGTTTTTTCTTCTGTCAAGCCTGTTGGTGATTAACATCGGGTAAGAATTAATAAAAGCTGCCAAACTCTACCTTGTGTCACAGTTGAAATGTAAGCTCTTTAAGTCATTCTTGGCTGCCCATGCTTGTCTAGCAACTAAATTTCACTACAAATGTTTGTAACATGAAAAAAGTATTAGTATATCCACTTTTATTATTGTAGTGGATTTTCTAGTACAAGTTTTATGCCTAATAAACACAGATAATCCGTTCGGAATCAATTCATTTCGCTACAAAACAGACTTATTTTGAGTTAATTCACTATTTATGTTTGTTTGTTCATTCCATCATTTAGTAAGATTCCGAAATTTACTGATTAGCTCCTTTAATTTGTTTTCACAAGGAATACAATATGGCCTAAGTTGTCGGAGATCAACCAAAGTATTCACCTGTAGGGGTGGGGTTCTCCTAGGGGTGAAAAGTATTTACACAAGAGCATTAGTTCCATCATTTAGTCCTTTATTTCACTCCATCATTTAGTAAAATTCTGAAACTTACTCATTGTCTTCTTTAATTTATTTTTACAAGGAGTACGATGTTTACTAAGTCGTTGAGGATGCACCAAAGTCTTATCCTGTAGGGGTGAAAAGTATTTAAAGCAACAACATTTGAGTGTTCCAGAAGCATTAAACATTGATAAGCGCAAACAACGCCGCTCCCCCTTCTCCTCCCAATTTGCAACCCTTCTCTACAATATTAGGGGTTTTACAATTTTTTCTTGTCTCTACTTTTGACATAATCTGTAGCCTTATCTACTTCTTAATATTTGTGCCTCCATCAAAATCATGTATCTGCGGGCTTGTTGCAATTTCCTATGGATTCAGTCTTACCTAGTAGCCATGCGTATCATTGAAAAAATGACCAATCATTAATAGCATTATGCAAAAGCGATGATATTTTTTGAAAAAAGAAACACAAGAACTTTGGCCTTTTTGTCAAATAGCAAAAAAAGTCATGACACTTTTGCGATGACGAAAAAATTGGCACTCTCTCGAAAGACAGAAAAAAACAGCACTTTGCATTACCAGAAAGTAAAATATGAATAACACTTTTTGCAACGACATAAAACGACAGCGAAACTTTGTATGATGATAGAAAAGAAGTAAAACTTTGCCCGACGACAGAAAAAAACAGTAATATTTTTGAAATGACCTCTTTAGTGACGGCTTAAAAATCAATGACAAAACTAGTGATTGCAGACTAGCTTTGTGGCAAACTGTCTGGACACCCATGAGTAGACTTGCACAAACATTGGCTCTCACCAAAATGTCCTACGGCAGTAAAAACGGCAGTAAAAATTGTCCTACGGCAAAGACTGGATCTCACCAAAATGTCCTACGGCAGTAAAAACACAATAGTAAAATTTTATTTTATATTTTAAGGCAGATATTTAAGGCAGAAAAAAAAAATTTAAGGCCGAATAGTAAAAACTTCTAAGCTATAGTTCCTTTGATCGTTTCCAACTTCCATTTTCACTTATTGAACTGGACAAATATTTGAAGATGAGAGTCCTAATCAAACAGTTCGTGGTAACGAACTGTAGTAAGGAGCGACCCGGCTCAATAGTAACCAAAACTCTAAAAAATTGAATTTTGATATCAATAGCTACATCAAAAGAATCGCATTTTAATGCTGATTTTAAATATATAAGTTTCATCAAGTTTAGTCTTACCCATCAAAAGTTAAGAGCCTGAGAAAATTTGCCATATTTAGGAAAATATGGGGAAACACCCCCTAAAAGTCGTAGGATCTTAGCGAAAATGACACCATAAGATTCAGCGCATCAGAGAACCCTACTGTAGAAGTTTCAAGCTCCTATCTACAAAAATGTGGAATTTTGTATTTTTTGCCAGAAGACAAATCACGGGTGCGTGTTTATTTGTTTGTTTTTTTTTTTGTTTTTTTTTTTTTTCTTTTCCCCAGGGGTCATCGTATCGATCAAGTGGTCCTAGAATGTCGCAAGAGGGCTCATTCTAACGGAAATGAAAAGTTCTAGTGCCCTTTTTAAGTGACCCAAAAAATTGGAGGGCATCTAGGCCCCCTCCCACGCTCATTTTTTTCCCAAAGTCAACGGATCAAAATTTTGAGATAGCCATTTTGTTCAGCATAGTCGAAAATCATAATAACTATGTCTTTGGGGATGACTTACTCCCCCACAATCCCTGGGGGAGGGGCTGCAAGTTACAAACTTTGACCAGTGTTTACATATAGTAATGGTTATTGGGAAGTGTACAGACGTTTTCAGGGGGATTTTATTTTGTTTGGGGGTGGGGCTGAGGAGAGGGGACTATGTTGGAGGATCTTTCCTTGGAGGAATCTGTCATGGGGGAACAGAAATTCAATGAAAAGGGCGCAGGATTCTCTAGCATTACTATAAGAAAACAATGAAAAATAAACATGAAAACGTTTTTTCAAATGAAAGGAAGAAGCAGCATTGAAACTTAAAACGAACAGAGATTATTACGCATATGAGGGGTTCTAAAAATACTTTAGCATAAAGAGCGAGGTATTTAGGAGGAGATAAATACCTCGCTCTTTATGCTAAAGTATTTTTAGTAATTTCAACTATTTATTCTACGGCCTTTCTGATTCAGGGGTCATTCTTAAAGAATTGGGACAAAACTTACGATTTAGTGTAAAGAACGAGGTATTAACGAGGATACAAACCCCCTCATATACATAATAATAATTAAAGAATATAAAAGTTTGTTACGTAAGTTAATTCTAAAGTTACGTATATTTTATGCTAATAAAAAAAATCGTTAAAATTAAAATTAATAGTTGCCTTTTTTCTGTAACCGAAAAATTGCATGGCAACTAGGCCTCCTTCCCCATCCCATATTTCTCAAAATCGTATGATCAAAACTAAGAGAAAGCCCTTTAGCCAAAAAAGGAATTAATATGCAAATTTCATTTGAATAGTCTACGTGTGGAGAGTCAAAATCAAACATGCATTAATTCAAAAACGTTCAGAAATTACATAAAAAAACTAGTTTTTTTAACTGAAAGTAAGGAGCGACATTAAAACTTAAAACGAACAGAAATTACTCCGTATATGAAATAGATTGTTCCCTCCGCAATCCCTCGCTCTTTACGCTAAAGTTTGACTCTTTGCCACAATTCTGCTTTTTAAAACAATTAAAAGCTTTAGCGTAAAGAGCGAGGGATTGCGGAGGGAACAATCTATTTCATATACGGAGTAATTTCTGTTCGTTTTAAGTTTTAATGTCGCTCCTTACTTTCAGTTAAAAAAACTAGTTTTTTTATGTAATTAAGGATTAAGGATGGTTCAAATCGGCAAAGAGATTCAAGTAGAGATCAATAAAAAATTACTTTATCCACATTCTCCTACTTATATAGAAACTGGGAATCAAACAGTCTGTGGTAACGAAATATAAGTAAGGAGTAACTTTTGCAAATAGTAGGCTATAGAAACTATAAAAAAACAAAAAATCTTTTTTTTGTTTTATAAAAAAAAAAACCAAAAAAAAACCATTTTATTCACCATAGTCGAAAAACCTAATAACTATGTCTTTGGGGACGACTTACTCCCCCGCAGTTCCCGTGGGAGGGGCTGCAAGTTACAAACTTTGACCTGTGTTTACATATAGTAATGGTTACTGGGAAGTGTACAGACGTTTTCAGGGGGATTTTTTGGTTTGGGGGGAGAGTTTACGTGGGAGGACCTTTCCATGGAGGAACTTCTCATGGGGGAAGAGACTTTCAATGAAGGGGGCGCAGGATTTTTTAGCATTATTTAAAAAAAACAATGAAAAAATAAATATGAAAAGTTTTTTCTACTGAAAGTGAGGAGCAGCATTAATACTTAAAACGAACAGAAATTATTACGCATATGAGGGGGTTACCTCCTCGTAATACCTCGCTCTTTACGCTAAATTATTTTTAGTAATTTCAACTATTTATTCTACGGCCTTTGTGATTCAGGGGTCATTCTTAAGGAATTGGGACAAAATTTAAGCTTTAGTGTAAAGAGCGAGGTATCGACGAGGGGTGAGCCCCCTCATATACGCAATAAAACATACGAATATAGAAGTTCGTTACGTAAGTTAATTCGTAAGTTACGTATATTTTTACTTATGAAAACGTTAGTAAACAATTAAAAGTTATAGTTGCCTTTTTATGTAATCAAAAAATTGGAGGGCAACTAGGCCTCCTCTCTCGCTCCTTTTTTCTCAAAATCTTCCAATTATAACTATGAAAAACCCATTTAGCCCCAAAAAATTAATTTGCAAATTTCGTTTTAATTATTTCAGCGCGGAGAGCCAAGATCAAAAAATACATTAATTTAAAAACGTCCAGAAATTAAACAGAAAAAAAACAAGTTTTTTTAAATGAAAGTAAGGAGCGACATTAAAACTTAAAACGAACAGAAACTAGACCTCCGTTGCCTGTTCAACGGGAAGTGCTGCAGCAACTGTGCCCTGTTCCTTAGGGCACAGTTGCGGAGCAACACGTGCAACTGTGCCCTACGGGACACAGTTGCTATTTCCGGGAAATCTGAAAGAGATACGGAAATAACGTCTTATAGTTTTCTGCTTAACTTTTGATGGTCTAAACTAGGAAAATATAAAACAAACCAAATTCACCAAAAAATTTAAATTGCCCCGAGGGCATGACAAAACTTCCAAATAGAAAAACCCAAAGAAGGAATTTTATTTCGGAGAAACTATTGTAAGTTCCAGTTGTTAGGAGATCGAGACCTGTCGAACCGCGTTTGAAAAAAAATTCTAGCTGGTCCAGAACAGAAGTTACCTCTAGAACGTCGAAACTTCGGAAATTATTTCTTAGAGAACGAAGCAACTTGGTATATAGAACACTTCACTTCTTCTTGCATACTTTTCATAGCACTACTCGATAAAAATATAAGAAACATCAAAATCGAAAATTTGAGAAAATTCCAAAAAAAATCGGAACGAGATGGACTTTTCCGGAATTATTTCCGGGAAATCTGTAAGAGCTACGGAATTTTGTGCTCCGGTTCTCGAAAAGACAAATGAAAGTTCTACATGAGTTCAGCATAACTGTATTTCTAACAAGTTTATTTCCGAAGCTAGGGTCGTCTTAACTTGACGCCAAACATCGAACGCACAGTTTCTAAGAAGAAAACCGTTTTATTTTTTTTTATGGAAAACTGTTAGAAATTTTAGGAACTTCTCTGGAACTTTTTTACTCTGTTTCACGTTTCCCTTCCCTCTGAAAAATCTCAAATTTTTAACTCTTACCGAGCTACAGGTCGCTGATCACGGTGAAAAAAAAAAAAAAAAAAAAAAACTACGAAAGCAGTAGTGTTGCTCCGCAACACAATTACTTCGTATATAAAAGGGGCTTTTTGTCCTCAACGCCTCGCTCTTTACGCTAAAGTTTTTTTAATTTTTAAGAAGTCGAGTTAAGAGAAAGAGTCAAACTTTAGCGTAAAGAGCGAGGCGTTGAGGACGAAAAGCCCCTTTCATATACGGAGTAATTTCTGTTCGTTTTAAGTTTTAATGTCGCTCCTTACTTTCATTTAAAAAAACTTGTTTTTTTCTGTTTAATCTGTTAAAGTCGATAATGAACGCATTTGAATAACATTTCACTGAACATCACTTGTCTGTTTAGATACACCATTTTACGTTTATTTCCTTAGACTACAATGGCTAGGTACTTCAATACAGGGGCAGATCTAGAGCAAAATCTTGGGGGGGGGATTTTGACAAGGGCGCCTGTAATTAACTAAATTGACAAATTATCAAAACAAGAGAAAAAACTTGACAAATAATAAGGAATGAAGACGCCAGAAACATCTTGGGGGAAGGGGGGCTGGGTCACCCGTGCCCCCTGGATCTGCCACTGCATCAAGGGCAGAATCGGGTCAATATATTAAATTGTTTTGTAGTGTTTTTTAGTTTTTTGGAATATATTTTACACCTAACAAATTACAAAGCAATAGTTTTCCTCTTAACTAGTGACAGAGATTTTTTAATGTTAAATTTTTGTCGGGATACTTTGGCGCTTTGCCTTGTGAGGGAGGGGGAGGGTGTAAGCACACCTATAGATAAGTAATGGGACTTGGATATGAACATGTTTTGATTTTAAGGAATTAAATGGAATCAAGACCCTACTCTGGAAGGTCTTGGGGTCTTGACCCCTCCAGATCCCAAACTTTTTCAAATTTATGGAAAGTTTGTGATTATGAATTTCTATATTATTAGCCCCCCCCCCCCCCTAAGAAAATTATTCCATGTATATCTCGGTGGAATATACTAATATCTCCCTAAAATAACTCAAAACATTGACGGAGTGTTTTATGTGTTGCGGTTTAGGAGAAACCAGAATTGTGTACTGTTCGAATTGAATTAACAGATTTAATTTCTTATGCGGATATAAATTATTAGAATTATCTTCTGTTTCTAGATTTTATGAGCAGAGGTAAATGAGAATGACGTAATACAACATTTATTCATCTTTAAGACTGATTGGGGATTATAGTGGAGAAATCGGGCACTTAGATTTACAGTAAGATTGGCAGGAAATGCCACAATTTAGCTTTCCTGATTAGACAAATATTGGTAATGATTACCAATCTGACATCTATTTTATATGGAAAATATTAAAGTATAGCATTCGGCTGCATTCTATTCTGTGATTAGTTTATTTTTCGTCTATATCGTAATTTAAAAAGTTTTAAGCCAATGTTTGAATGTTCAGGATGTTTGGTTGCTGTAATGTTTTTACTCTTGTCTCTGAATACGAGTTTTTGAAATCAAGTAAGTATGTAGAATAATATAGAAATACCAGTAGCCCGGGCTTTGTCTAGGCCCCAGCAGACGGTATTTTTTTATATATTTTATTCTCTAACATTGCATTAGCATAATCATCGCGTTACTCTTTACCTTTAATTTATGAGGCGTCAAACCAAGAACTTCAATTGAATTATGGAATTTTTCCAGATTTTTGGACTTTTTTTTTCTCCTGTGACTTGCTGCAATCCTTTCACTTGTTTCTCTTCTAACCGCAGATGTCGTTTACGATTAGATGTGATCATCCCTGTCGCTTTTATTCTAACCGCAGGTTTCTTTGTCCGTTATTTGTGTTTAGAATTTGTTGTGATGCTTCTCGTCTAGCCACAGATCCTCTTGCGCTTTCTTTTTGTGCATTAATTTTTTTTTAAACTAAGTTTTCCGAGGGAAGTAAAGAGCAAGGTTGAAACTTAAAACGGACAAAATTATGATTTAGCAGCCTATATATTTTATAAAACTAGTACGAATAATCCAACTAATTATTTTTCCCAATGCATTTAGGGTTATAGAAAACTAGCGCTTTCCTGAAAACACTAAAGTCAAGTATGAAAAACAGGAATATTGATTTGGGAGTCAAAAGTTAGTATGTAGCCTGACAACAATAACGGATCTATAAAGCTTTTCATAGTCTTACACAAGTTGTGACATCAGTAACTTTCAGTATACAATTAAAATTATCTTAAAAACGTAAGCGTGAAATAAAAAAAATTTTAATTACCGCCAAGTAATTGAACAGCATGAAGAAATATTTGATTGATTTCACAGGTAGCATTTTGGTCTCGCCAGCTATAATACCAATAGTGATTAATATAAAATATTAAATTGTAAGAAATATGCTTAAGTATTACTTGAAATGAAGATCAAGTAAGACACTACATTA
This sequence comes from Artemia franciscana, assembly GCF_032884065.1. Taxonomy (NCBI): domain Eukaryota; kingdom Metazoa; phylum Arthropoda; class Branchiopoda; order Anostraca; family Artemiidae; genus Artemia; species Artemia franciscana. The sequence goes on along the minus strand of NC_088871.1, from coordinate 16,990,400 downwards.
ACTCTGAAGATACGGTTATTTCTCTCTATACAACAGTGAATTTCAAGCTATGATACAAATTCTAATGCTAGTCTATAATCATAATGCTATCTAGATGGTTTTATTTCGAGCTTGTCTACAAACTAATCATGACATGTCCTTTTCAGAACCAAAACGAGAGCCAGTCATTGAGCTGAACTATTGTGCAAAAGTGATACCAAATTAAACGTAAAAATAAAGCAACAATTCCAAAATGGATTGCTGCTTTATCTTAAAAGGGATTGATCCTAAAAGGGATTGATAGAATTTTTATTGTGTAAAATGTGTCCTTAATTGGTTTACTGTACCAAAACTCTTATTTTATTTTGTGTTCTCATTAAAGTGAGGTTCCTATAATCCTAAAAGCATAGGGACGCATAATTAGTTGTTTTATTTGTACTAGTTTTGTTGATATATATTAGATAGGCTGTGAAGTAATAATTTTCGTCCGCTTTAAGTTTCAACTTAGCTCTTTACTTCGCTTGGAAAACTTTGTTTAAAAAAAATTAATCTTTGTTCATTTTTGATTAAAATTTAATGTCGAAACAACGCTGCCATCATCTTTTTTATTTATACGGAATAATGTATTTTCATTTTAAGTTTTAAAATTTCACTCCTTAGTTTCAGTTGAAAACTTATTCTTAACATAATTTCTAATTATCACCGACCTAGGGGAGATAAGTCAGTTCTAGAAAATACTGCGAACAACCTTGACAGCTACGAAAAACTTTCAGTCTATAACGTGAAGTTCATTATCCATACTTCGAAAAGCAATACCTTTTTTTCAGGTCGATGAGGAAAAAGCTGTTTTTACTCGGCCAACTTCGCCGGAAAAAGCCGTAATGAATTCAGGGCTTTATAAATCACCAATTGAGTAGCAGAAACTAGAAGGCTACTTAACAAAAGAGAGTTGTTTAAGGGCTGATTTAAAAGCTTACATTCATGTATAATCGCTTTTTATAAATTTCCACATTCCCACAGAGCGCACTTTCGGTTGTTTCCCTCATTTTTTTGAAATGAGAAAAGTGTCATTTCCGATGAAATGACCAATTTTTTTTTCATAATTTAGGCAGGAGCAAAAAACTAAGGCGATAAGGATGTCCCCTCCCCTCAATTTTTGTTAGAACTAGCTCACAGGCTTCATCGCAAAGCGAAGTTTGAAGGTTCAATTCAGAACTGGTGATCATTCAAGCTTAATTTTTGTTAGATTTTTAGTTGAAAAGTTTTTAGTTTTAATTAGTTTGTTTGTGCAGTAATATTTTACTTTTAAGATGAGTAGGCGATTTATGAAACTTACTAAGAGGGTCTGGAGGGGGAGTATATGTGAGGGGTTCTTAATAAACCTCTAATCAAGGGATTTGGACCATAATTATTGCAATGGTACCGTTTTATGCTTCCAAGCTCTTCCACTTAAGAAATTACACTAAAAGTACCATTTTTAGGGCTTTTTGGTGCTTATGGATTGTAAAACAGATAAAAACACATAAATATGGAGAATAGGTTTAAAATGAGCCTTCCCGGGATATGCTTTAGAAAATGAGTGCATCACATTTGCAAAAATAGTGGATTATCTGTATGTTTAGAGAGAATAGATATGCAGAAACTACAAGGAACACAATAAAACTCATTCAATGAAGACTTGATTTTTAGGCTTTCTTCAGATAAAGCAAATAAATGGTAAGCCGAGTGTTTAAGGAAATACGAAGGATTTCAGGATACTTCCCCTCATAGACCCCAACATTTCTTATTTTTTACATTGTCTCTATAATTTGTCTGTTTCTTTTTTGTCTCCCGAAATCTTTCCCCTTCTGAATAAATTCCTGTAAATATGCATGAACCTTGCAACAAATGGGAAAGAAAATATAGATTGTGGTTGGGGAGTACCCTCAATTGAAGGTTATAGTTTCAATGGCCGAAAGTAACCACCAGGTTAGTAACGGGATTGGATCAGAAGTTAAAGAAAGTCATTTCAATAAGAAGGGTTAAAAAGTCCAAGAAATTGTCCCTCTGAGGGGAAATACTAGATAGACTAGTCCTGCACTATAAATCTTACTAACTTTTCACCCCCTTGTGGGCTATTCAGCAAAGTTATTCAAGGTATTTGGTCTTTATGGATTAGGGAGACAAATCTTTACCCCTCTGGGCTACTTTTCCTGATACACTGATTTAATAAATTCAAGTGGGAATTGCTCGAATTAAGTTTCTAAATACAAATTTCATTTATATTATACGCAACAACATTTGATATTCAATTAACTTAAATTAAACGAAAAGAAAGTTGTTGTTTTTTAACTTGCTTAAACTGCAATGCTAATTTTTAAGTTATTGTTAACGAACTTCATTAAATCCTCCTTTGCAAATACTTATTGCTCCAAGAGTCCTTCAATTTTCAAGAATTGTTCTGGAGACAAGCCTAAATGGCACGTTTGACCTTTGGAAGCAATGTCCCTTTTCTGTTTTTTGTTTCATGCTCCTTTTAAGTTCAAGCAATTTATGCACCTTCAGATTTTGAAGAGAAAGCTCCTTTAACATTAATTAAATGTAATACTTTACTGGAAGAAAAAATGCAAAACAGACAGTAGCTTCATTTAAAATGTATGCCAGAGTTGCTTAATTCGTTCACTGATTAACTGTTTTCTTTAGCCAAATCCAAAGAGAAAACAAGACAAATAAAAGGATTTCCATATTTAAATTGCGGGAAACTCCTCTCTTGACAAATGTCCCCAGAAAAACTCCCCATAGAAACTTCCCTCTCAACGGAAAATTTTCCCAGTGGAAAATCTCCCCAGTCAGAAAATTCCCACCCATAGAATCTCCTCTCCCTGAAAAATGCCCCTATATATTCCAAAAACAAATAATTATGTAAACGAAGGGCAAATTGCATAACATGCAGCCCCTTTTCCATGGATTATAGGGGGATATATCATCCCAAGAGGCATACTAATTAAAAAATCGGACTATACTGAAACAAATGGCTATCCAGATATTTCAATTGTATACCTTTTGGAAAAGGGACGTGGAAGGGGGGATAGGTAACCTCTAATCTCTTTCATCACTTAATAGGGCATTAGAACTTCTGATTTCCGTTCAAATGAGTCATTAACCAATCTTCTAGAACCGTTGGTACGACACGATCACTCGTTTGAAAAAAAAACAAGTAAGCACCCAGCCACAATCCCTCTTGAAATAACCAAATGAATAAAGAAACAAATAAACGAGCGCCTCTTCTGGCAATAAAAAACAACGATGTTTTCAACTGAAAGTAAGGAGAAACACTAAAGCTTAATACCAACAGAAACTATTACTTTCGTGAGAGGGGTCACCCTCACCTCAATTCCTCGCTCTTTACGCTATTTAGTTATTGGTATTTAGTATTTTAGCTATTTAGTATTTTAATAAAATCTTATTGTTTTAATTAACCAGTCCTGGCATTTTAAGCGTCAGTAGTCATGGGTTTCCTGCTCCCATGATTATGCTGCTTCCAAATATATAAGTTTCATTAAGTTCACTCTTACCTATCAAAGGCTACAAGTCTGAGAGAATTGGCCTGATTTTCGAAAAAAGGGGAAAACATCCTAAAAGTCAAAGAATCTTAAATCATACCATCAGATTCAGCAAATCAGAGAACCCTACTGTATAGATTTCAAGCTTCTATCCGCAAAAATGTGGAATTTAGTATTTTGTCAGAAAAAAGATCCCAGATGGGTGTATATTTGTTTGTGTTTTTCTCCCAGGTCTGATTATATCGAGCCAGAGGTCATAACATATTGGAAGAGAAGTCATTTAAATGGAAATTGAAAGTTCAAGCGTTCTTTTTAAGAAACCAAAAAGATTGGAGGGCAACTAGGCCCTCTCCCATCCCGTTTTTTCAAAATTGTCCGATCAAGATTTTGAGATAGTCATTTTGTTCAGCATAGTTGAAAGGCCAAAAAAGTATACATTTGGATTTAATATATCCCCCCCCCAATTGTTCCTGGGAAAGGAATTTAAGTTATGAAATTTGCCCATTTTTCAGTTCAGTTCATTCAGGTTTATTAATTAAAAATTACAACAGTCATAACATACATAATCTCTCATCTCTATGCAAAAAATGCATGCTGAGTCCCTTATCACCTCAAAAATAAATACGCACTATGGCTCTCACTCCACTTCTCGATACAACCATGGCCCCTACCAACAAAAACACCCATACAAGTCTCCACCTTTTCATCCAGGTGCAAACCACTCCAATCCCCCCACACACAAAAATACTCAATAATGGCTAAAATCACTTCTATTTAGATTCTTTATTCAATTTAAATTAATTTAAAACAAGATAATTTTTTATTCTCGTTTTGAAAGAACCAAGGGAGCTCCTACCTCTCAGTTCAAGCGATAGGGTTTCGTAAGCCTTAGTGCTTTGTTTTTCAAGTTTGCTGGCTTCCATCCACAGATAGGTCTCTTCTATGATGTTTTCAAACTTCCGCTGGAGTGAAGGCATGTCGAGTCCGCAGCAGGTCATTGTAGTGTCGTCAGTGAAAGCTATAAGTTCATCTTGCTCGTTAGTAATATCCCCAGATGTTTTATCAAAGCAAAGGTTACAACATTTTGGATCGTCATGATTCGGGTTAAGGATACGAGTTAGGTCATTTACATGGACTAAAAACAAAAGAGAACCGAGGATTGATTCTTCGGGCACACTAAATTTTAATATAATGTCGTTCTTCGGGTCGTCACGAATGTAGATGCACCTATTTTGAAGGTAAGATTCAAACCATAGAAGGGCTATCCCTCTCACCAATATGTTCCAGCTTTCCCAGTAAGATGATATGATCCATACTGTCAAATGCTTTCTTGATATCAATCATTATAGCAGCTGGTAGAAGACCTCAGTCAAGTGACCTGTTGATGAATAAGCTTAAGGATGCCAGAGCGTCTTCTATTGAATGACCAGGTCTGAAGCCGAACTGACGACCATTAAAAAATCCTGTTTTACGAGAAACTGGTAAAGTAGTCTTTGCAAGGGTTTTTCAAAAACTTTTGAAAAAACAGATAATATTGATATGGGTTGGAAGTTCAATGGATCGTCCTGAGGGCCACCTGTATGCAGAGGGATTAGCCTTGCTTTTTCAGTGTCGAAGGAAAAACACCACTTCTTAGAGGATCGAAGGGAGGACTGCTTTCAGGGATTTCATGTGTATCCGGTCAAATCCAGATGCTCATGTGCCTTCCAAGGTCTTCACAATTAGCTCTACTTCAGTTGATGTCACAGGATTATTTCCATTGATTTGGTTCATGCTGAGCCAAGGTAATGCTTGAAGGGTTTCTGGGGACTTCTCGAAGAATTAGATGTAATTCCGCCTATCTCTGCGGAAAATAAACTGAGTTCTTTTGCAACCTGAGTGGGTTCCGTAACAGCCTCCCCGGTGAAAAAAAGTCTAGAAGGCAATCCTGATCTCTTATCATTTGGTCGCAAAATCAAATTAATGACCTTCCAGGTTTTTCGTCCATCTTTCCCACTTTCCGATATTTTGTTATTAACATAATCTCTTTTGGCTCTCCTCAGAACTGAAAGAAGGCATTTCTTATACGTCTCATATCTCTCTAGGTTTTTCTCGGTTTGGGCGGTTTACGTAATTTAACCATAACGAGTTTTTCTTATTTATGCACATGAGTAAGCTTTCAGTAACCCATGGACATATTGGTGTATTTTTTCTTCCAAGGTTTCTTGGTTTCTCTTTAAAACAGCATGTTTTATATGCAGCTACAAAAACATTGTGGAAAATTTCAAAACCCTCGTTCACATCTTCATTTGCTAGGACACTGTTCCAAGAAACTTTTTTTAACTCGTCATTTAACAGTTTAGTCTTTAGTGTCTCGTCTTAAGGACGAGAAGATTCTCGTCCTTAAGATTAATCAAACAGTTCGTGGTAACGAACTATAGTAAGGAGCGACCCGGCTCAATAGTAATCAAAACTCTAAAAATGAAATTTTGATACCAATAGCTACATCAAAAGAATTGCATTTTAATACTGATTTTAAATACATAAGTTTCATCAAGTTTAGTTTTGCCCATCAAAAGTTACGAGCCTGAGAAAATTTGCCTTATTTTAGAAAATCGGGGGAAACACCCTCTAAAAGCCATAGAATCTTAACGAAAATCACACCATCAGATTCAGCGTATCAGAGAACCCTACTGTACAAGTTCCAAGCTCCTATCTACAAAAATGTGGAATTTTATATTTTTTGCCAGAAGGCAGATCACGGATGCGTGTTTATTTGTTTGTTTGTTTTTTTTTTGTTTTTTTCCAGGGGTGATCGTATCGACCCAGTGGTCCTAGAATCTTGCGAGAGGGGTCATTCTAACGGAAATGAAAAGTCCTAGTGTCCTCTTTAAGCGACCAAAAAAATTGGAGGGCATCTAGGCCCCCTCCCACACTAAATATTTTCCCAAAGTCAACGGATCAAAATTCTGAGATATCCATTTTGTTCAACGTATTCGAAAAACCTTATAACTATGTCTTTGGGGACAAATTACTCCCCCACAGTCCCCGTGGGAGGGGCTACAAGTTACAAACTTTGACCAGTGCTTACATATAGTAATGGTTATTTGGAAGTGTACAGACGTTTTCAGGGGGATTTTTTGGTTGGGGGAGGGGTTGAGAAGAGGGGATATGTTTGGGAAAACTTTCCATGGAGGAATTTGTGATCGGGGAAGAAAATTTTCATGAACGAAGATCAGGATTTTCTAGCATTATTAAAAAAATAATGAAAAACTAAATATGAAAAAGTTTTTCAACTGAAAGTAAGGAACAGCATTAGAACTTAACACGAACAGAAATTATTACGCTTATGAGGTTCTCACCCCCTTCTTATACCTCGCTCTTTACGTTAAAGTGTTTTTAGTAATTTCAACTATTTTTTCTACGGCTTTTGTGATTCAGGGGGGTCATTCTTAATGAACTGGGACAAAATTTAAGCTTTAGTGTAAAGAGCGAGGTACTGACGAGGGGGTAAACCCCCTCATATATAAAAACAAGAGAATACAAAAGTTAGTTAGGTAAGCTAATTTATAAGTTACGTATAACTTCTACTAATAAAAACATTCGTAAAAAATTAAAAGTTCTAGTTGCCTTTTTAAGTAAACCAAAAAATCGGAAGGCAACTAGGCTTCCTTTCCCGTTCATTTTTTTCTCAAAATCATTCGATCAAAACTATGAGAAAGCCATTTAGCCAAAAAAAAAAAAATGCAAATTTCGTTTTAATTATTCCTCTGCGGAGAGCCAAAATCAAAACATGCATTGATTCAAAAACGTTCAGAAATTAAATAAAAAAAACAAGTTTTTTTAACTGAAAGTAAGGAGCGACATTAAAACTTAAAACGAACAGAAATTACTTCGTATATGAAAGGGGGTGCCTCTTCATCAACGTGCCGCTCTTTACGCTAAAGTTTTCCACTATTTTAAAAAGTAGAGTTGAGAGATAGAGTCAAACTTAGCGTGAAGAGCGGGGCGTTGATAAGGAGGCAGCCCCTTTCATATATGAAGTAATTTCTGTTCGTTTTAAGTTTTAATGTCGGATGACTGATACTATCGTCGGACATATTATAGAAAAATGTTATCAATCAGTGAATGTGTATTTTCTGATACTCTGGTTGGAATCGTAGTTGAAGGGTAAAGATTAGACCCTGACATAATAGTGAAAAGATCCACTGAGCTGTTTGTTTGAGGAAAGTTTGTTTGAGGATGTTAAAATCGCCCATGATGATCATATCTTGGTTCTGTTTTCCTCTCAGCTGTAAAATCTGATTTAGTATATCCATAAAAGCAGAAGCAGAACCAGAGGGTGAGTGATATATTTCTCCAATCAGTATCTTTTTCTAAGAAGGTCTATATAGCTCAAGGAAAAGTGATTCAAAAATGCCTTGAACATTCTGGCTCAGTTGGTTGTTAATATGTACAGCATATTCATTCCTCACATAAATAGCCAATCCTCCTCTACGAGCTTCTTTTCTATGTAGAAACTTTGATGCATAGCCCGGGATATCTATGAGGCTATCCGTTTGTCCCGTAAGGAATGAATCACATAATCCAATTATGTTGGGTTGCAGTTGGTGGCACATTGAAGTTAGTTCCATAAACGACGAACATAATCCTTGACAGTTAAGTTGAAGAACTGAGAACTGAGATTCAGAGCGTCCATTCGTCAAATCTATTAAATCAAATATATTTACTTCTAGGAAAATTACTTTCAATAAATAACGGCAAATCATCTTCATTACTTATTTTTTTTCATCAAAAATTTTCTGCAGATCCAAAAAAGAATCCTCTAAATATTTAATTGGTTATAATTTTGTGGTAATGAAGAATTTATTAGCAAGAAAAACGTGAGCAAGCGGCAATCAAATTGTACTGACAACTACTTATGAAGGAGAAAAAAAAATAGAAAAAAAGAATATATCAAAAAGTTAAGGAAGGTTCAAGAACTTAATCAACATCCAACCACTGTCAAGGATAGGGGAAAATCAACATAGGAATCTAATCAGTTGGCAATCAACTTATACTGACAAAACTTACGAATGAAAGGAAGACACACAATTATAACTCTGAGTCTAATTTATCAGGTTGGGTAGCTGGCAGTTTAACTAGGTTAAAGCATTTGTCTAGATATTTCACCCATTGTGAATTTTTAGATTTTTTAACATCCAACCACATTCTGACGCATCGTTGGACGCGACGAGTCTCAGCAACTTTCTCAGCTGTCACTTTAGATGTTTTTTGCTTGTACCCTAATGACAAAAGTTCCTTTCTTCTTTTACCAAGCTCCATCGGTAGGTCCGTCGATATACTGAACCCATCTTCTTAAGTTTTCCACACTCTTTCATTATCACCGACCGGTCAAAGCCCTCTAGGCTTACAAAAATAGGCTCCACAAGTTTTTTCGCTGTGTCCCACTTCGACGGCTCAGAACACTCTCTGGTTCTGGTGGAATAGATTTCTTTGAACTACGATAAATGGTACTCATACGTATTTGGTTAGCGTTTGATATTCCAAGCTTAGTCTCAAAAAATGAGGCTACAGTCTGCCGAAGATCTTCTGAGCCTTGTGACGCTTCAGTTCCGTGTCTAATGATGTTATTTTTTTCTTGCATATAGTTATGTTCGCAAAGTAGAAGTCTTCACTTGGACGAGATCAGTCTTGAGCAATTTATTTTCTGATCTGAGTAGTATATTTTCAGTCTGTAACTGCGAAATTAACTGTAGCATTTCGTCCATCTACCTGTCAAAATGCTCTTTTGTCACTGCCATTACTAATTTCTGACGATAATACCACTTTGCCTATCTAATATACTAAAACATCATCGAGTGAAATTTACTCGCAAGGGCCCCGTTTTGTAATAAAACCAGTTATTACTAGGGCCCGCTTTCATCAAATGCAAATCCGAAATCCTATTCGATCGAGCTTGTTACATATACATTATATACACAACATTATTTACGTATAGCACTTGCTATTTGGAAGAATGCATACATTTTTTGGGTGGCGGTGGGGGAATTTTTTACTAGTGAAGATTTTCAACAGGCAAAATTTTTCTTTGAGAGGAAAGATTCCTTGGGGTGAATTTTCAGGGAAAGTTTACACTGGGGGAATTTGCTACAATTCTTTTACGAAATTCTTATTATGTCTTACTTTATCTTTGCTGCCTCAATTTTACTCGTGGAGATGTAAAGTGTTGGTCCTAAATGTCCGGGGTAAATTTTCACCAGGATTGACTTGTCTAGAAGATATATCTGTGGAGATGAGGGACTTTTCTGAGGAGGTGGACCCAAGTTCCTGGAATTATTAAAAAAAGATCGAAAGTTCAAAAAGAATAGCAAATTTTTTCAGTTGGAAGTAAGGAGTAACATAAAACTTAAAACGAACAGAGATTATTACGTATATGAGAAGGGTTGCCCCCTCTTCAACACCTCGTTCGTTACGCTTAAGTTTGTTTTGTCCCAATTCTTTCAGAAAGACTCCTGAAATAGAAGGTTCGCTTAATTAGAGCACTAAGAAGCTTTTTTAAAGTACTAAAAATTTTAGCATGAAGAGCGAGGTGCTAAGGAGAGGTCAATCCCACCATATACTCAATAATTTATGTTTGTCTTAAGTTTTAATGATGCTCCTTATTTTCAGTTAAATACTTGTTTTTTACTTAATTGAATATAAAAGTTCCTATGTTTTGGCATAACAACTTGGAACTTTCTGGCTTCACTTCAACTTCAACTGGGAAAAAGAGAAAATAAAAATTAGAGCAAACAAGTTAACATACTGAAAATTTTGGATTACATCCAGAAACATGTATCAACAGGGAAAAAAGAATAGAGAGAGAGAGAGAGAGTAAAAACTAGATTAAACAGGTTAACATGACCTAGAAAACACCTTAAGGAGACAAGATGAAAACGTAAATACCTGACAATCTTGGTCGTATAGTGTATTTCTGTTTCTTTTATCTTTTTTGTGATATTAATTTAAAAAACTTTTCCGCAAAGTAAGTTTCTTGAAGAAAAAGTAAAGAGTTCCATTATACCAAAAATGAACAGAAATCAAATCAAATAATATTTCAATTGTAGAACTACCAGAAATCAACCTTCAGTAAATAAATAAAACCCAGAACGAACAGAAATTATCCTACATAACCAAGTCAAGCTCAAAATGAGCAGAAATTAAAATAAGCAGGGCTGGCGCCATTATGCCTTCTAAAGATTGGAAATTTTCACTTTGACCGAACAAGATACATTCTAAAATTGTTGAAGTGTTTTCGTATTTTGAACTTTAGTGCATCAAAATGATTAAGACTTAAAGGAATAAATATCAATATAGGCGTTCTAAACTGTCAATCCACATTCATTTTTTTTTTCAGTACAGTATAACATATGTTCTGGCCTTCAGAAGCCATGTAATGTGTCATTCGTAGTGGTAGAATTAATAGTATGCACATAGTGCTTTCTGGGCTGCTCAAAATTCAACAAAACTTTTACCATAAAAGGTCCAAATAAATAGTGTAAGCTGTTCTTGAGATATTGTTGTGTCACCCTTTTGACTATCTACATGCTCATAGTTCGTTTTGATTTAGATTAACGTCCACCCAGGACCGGATTGAATAGGTTTGGGGTCCAATTTTTAAATAAAACATATCTGCATAGTAGTCTACGTACGCAAAGTAGTTCAAGCACTCAGTGCAAAATCTCTCTAATATAAAGCTATTATTAAATTTAACCATTAAATTTACTACTTAAAAACTACTATTAAATTTAATAGATTTGACATGAACTTTTACGGTTATCAGTCTATTTTATGAAGTATAGATTATATAATAATGAGTACATTAATAAATCTCATCCTCCAATGCAAACTTAAAATATATATACATTTAATGTTTTTGATTAATTCATGGCTTATCCCTCGTTGTCAAAAATAATTTGCTTTGAATTTCAAAATCTTATTTTTGTTTTTTTTAGATGATAATGTGCAGGGGTGTAGCTCTAGCATTTTCATTGGAAGGGAGGACAAGAGGGCTCCATATCCAGCTAGTTAAGGGACATGGGCTAGAGAATAATGAGGACTTTTTTCCCAAGACAGTGAACCAACAAAACCTATTTGAATATTTTGGTCCTATATCTAAGGGCTGTCTTCAGCAAAGAAAATAATAAACAATAAAACACTTACAATAAAAGATTTCGGTTAAAATCCATTCTTTTTTTTTAAGATACCCTTGGCATCATTACTTCTTAACGAAAAGATCAGCCAAGACTGTGTGATAAAAGCTAACATTTTACAAGCTAAAAAGGGTCATTCATTGAACTAACTGTATCAATTAGTTCGTGGTAACGAACTATAGTAAGGAGTGACCCGGCTCAATAGTAACCAAAACTCTAAAAAATGGAATTTTGATACCGATAGTTACATAAAAAAAAATCGCATTTTAATGCTGACTTTAAATATATATCTTTCATCAAGATTAGTCTTACCTATCAAAAGTTACGAGCCTGAAAAAATTTGCCTCATTTTAGAAAATAGGGGAAAACACCCCCTAAAAGTCATACAATCTTAAAAAAGAATCACACCATCAGATTCAGCGTATCAGAAAACCTTATTGTAGAAGTTTCAAGCTCCTATCTACAAAAATGTGGAATTTCGCATTTTTTTTTCCAGAAGACAAATCAAGGATGCGTGTTTATTTGTTCTTTTGTTTTTTTGTTGTTTTTTCCCCAGGGGTGATCGTATCGACCCAGTGGTCCTAGAATGTCGTGAGAGGGCTCATTCTAACGGAAATCAAAAATTCTAGTGCTTTTTTAAGTGACTAAAAAATTTGGAGGGCACCTAGGTCCCCTCCCACGCTTATTATTCCTCAAAGTCACCAGATCGAATTCTGAGACAGCCATTTTATTCACCATAGTCGAAAAACTTAATAACTATGTCTTTGGGGACGACTTACTCCCCGCAGTCCCCGTGGGAGGGGTTGCAAGTTGTAAACTTTGACCTGTGTTTACATATAGTAATGGTTACTGGTAAGTGTACAGACGTTTTCTCAGGGGGATTTTTTGGTTTAGGGGGAGAGTTGAGGAGGGGGTGACATGGGAGGATATTTCCATGGAGAAACTTCTCATGGGGAAGAGAATTTCAATGAAGTGGGCGCAGGGTTTTCTAGCTTTATTTGAAAAAACAATGAAAAAATAAATATGAAAAGTTTTTCTACTGAAAGTAAGGAGCAGCATTAAAACTTAAAACGAACAAAAATTATTACGCATATGAGGGGTTTACCTCCTCGTTATTCCTAGCTCTTTACGCTAAAGTATTTTTAGTAATTTCAACTATTTATTCTACGGCCTTTGTGATTCAGAGGTCATTCTTAAGGAATTGGGACACAATCTAAGCTTTAGTGTAAAGAGCGAGGTATCGACGAGGGTTGAACCCCCTCATATACGCAATACAAACATACGAATATAGAAGTTTGTTACGTAAGTTAATTCATAAGTTACGTATATTTTTTTTTACCAATGAAAACGTTTGTAAAAAATTAAAAGTTCTAGTTGCTTTTTCAAGTAATCAAAAACTTGGAGGGCAACTAGGCGTCCTCCTTCGCTTTTTTTTCTCAAAATCTTCCGATTAATTGCAATTAATTAATATGCAAATTTTGTTTTAATTATTTATGTGCGGAGAGCCAAGATCAAAACATGCATTAATTCAAAAACGTCCAGAAATTAAATAAAAAAAAACAAACAAGTTTTTGTAAAAGAAAGTAAGGAGCGACATTAAAACTTGAAACGAACAGAAATTACTCCGTATATGAAAGGGGCTTTTCCTCCTCAACGCCCCGCTCTTTACGCTAAAGTTTCTTACTGTTTTAAAAAGTAGAGTTAAGAGAAAGGGTCAAACTTTAGCGTAAAGAGCGGGGCGTTGAGGAGGAAAAGCCCCTTTCATATACGGAATAATTTCTGTTCGTTTTAAGTTTTAATGTCGCTCCTTACTTTCCGTTACAAAAACTTGTTTTTTTTATTTAATTCTAATTAGCAATGACCTAGGAATCAAACAAACTGTCCGCGAGGCAATCGAAATCAAACGAAACTTAAATGATAATACATCCCTAAATAGAGACTTGGGTGAATACACACTCAATCCTATGTACACAAAATTAATTACAGAAAATAATCTAATTCAAAATAAAACAAAAATAGGAACGATTAAAAACAAGCCCAATCCCAAAAGAACTACAAGATTAGCTGCAAAGAAGGCAAATATCGCAATAAGAAATTATTCCAATTTTTAATAAATACAGTTAGTTCAATGAATGAACCTTTTTAGCTTGTAAAATGTTAGCTTTTATCACACAGTCTTGGATGAACTTTTCGTTTAGAAGTAATGATGCCAAGGCTATCTTAAAAAAAAAGAATGGATTTTTAACCGAAAACTTTTATTGTAAGTGTTTTATTGTTTATTATTTTCTTTGCTGAAGACGGCCCTTAGATATAGGGCCGAAATATTCAAATAGGTTTTGTTGGTCTCTGTCTTGGGAAAGAAGCCCTCATTATTCTCTCTTCTGTAGTTGTATTATGGAAAGGCAGTGTGGTCTTCGTCATTATTTATGGGCTATATAATAATTTCTCTCCAAATTATTGGAGGACAACTGCCCCCTCTTTCACCCCCCTCCAAAAATTACGCCTTTGGTAACACGGAATCGTTCAAATGCGGTGTCCGATTGGGCCCAATCGCTCAATCACCCTTTATTCGGCCCTGCTTCCGCCTAAATATTATTTGAAAGGTGCACCTTAATACCTTTGTCTTGCGTATTAGCCATAGCTGTAGAATCAGTAGCATCTGCTAAAATGTTGAACATGCTTCCAAAAGAGCAGAGATGTAGGAGCTCCCTCGGGTCTTTCAAAAATAATTTAAATAAATATTTAGTTAAAGGTCAATAAGTGATTGATAAAAAAAGAAGGACAAATTAAATTAGATGAAGTTTAGATTGTCTTAGTATATTTAGGTGAGGTGGTTGTACGTCCGAGGAGGGAGGAAGGAACCCTATGGCTAAGATTATATAATGAGGAGGCGTGTGGTTGTGTCAAAGAGTGAAGTGGGAGCCGAACTGCGTGTTAGTGAAGAATCTTTTATGTTTATGGGTCTCAACAGGAGTTTTGTCATAAAGCAGTGTACTTAAAGTTTAGTTATTTCCTTTTTTTAAATTAAACTTGAATTTGAACTTGAACTTGAATTTGAACTTGAACTTGATTGAACTTGAATTTGATCTAAAGTCTCACATAATTTCCATCCATGCAAACAATAATACTCCTTTTCATCCAAACGAAATTCTTTAGTAGTAATATTAACAAGGAATTTTCTATCAAAATTGCTATTCATCACCAATTTTTTAAGTATATTCAAATTTTATCCAAGATTTAAATTGCAAATTTAAATATAGGAGGGTACTAATCAACGTACAACACATTTTGAAAGCAATTAACCAGAAATTTAAGGGACCGTTACCTCAGGACCGACTACTCAGGTGATACAATCACCCCTGGGAAAAAACACAAAAAAACAAATAAACACGCATCCGTGATCTGTCTTCTGGCAAAAAATGTGAAATTCCACATTTTAGTAGATATGAGCTTGAAACTTCTACAATAAGGTTTTCTGATTCGCTGAATCTGATGGTGTGATTTTCGTTAAGATTGTATGACCTTTAGGGGTTGTTTCTCCCTATTTTCTAAAATGAGGCAAATTTTCTCAGGCTCGTAACTTTTGATGGGTATAATTTACCTTGATGAAACTTATATATTTAAAATCAGCAT